>NW_028270171.1:27546864-27820059 GCF_037043375.1 Chiloscyllium plagiosum
CTTATTATTGCCGTAAACTACAAACAAGCATATAGGGTTAGTCAACTTTCAAGGATGAGCACTACAACTCAAATTAAGACATGATATAGTGGAGGAGCCAGTGTTGGACTCGGGTGTACAAAGTTAAAAATCACATAACACCAGGTTATAGTCCAACAGGTTTATTTGGAAGCGCTAGCTTTCGGAGCGACGCTCCTTCATCAGGTGATTGTGGAGAATAAGATCGTAGGAGACAGAATTTATAGCAAAAGTTATGTAACTGAAATTATATGCGAAACTACCATCATATTCTAACAGATGAAAGCCTCAACAAACAATTAAGGTACTAATCAATGTATAATTTCAGTTTTTTTATTTCAAAAATATACTTTATTCATAAAATACCTTAATGGTTTGTACAGTTGGACATGCCATTCCTGAAGAAGGGCTTATGCCCGAAACATCGATTCTCCTGTTCCTTGGATGCTGCCTGACCTGCTGCGCTTTTCCAGCAACACATTTTCAGCTCTGATCTCCAGCATCTGCAGACCTCACTTTCTCCATGCCATACATATGTAACCATTCCATTTGTTTGCATACCGAAACAGAGTAATCATTCCTATTTACAGGTCTGTACAATTACATTTTTAGCTGAGGCGTCACGGGATTTCCTCCCACAGTCCAAAGATGTGCAGGGTCAGGTGAATTGGCCATGTTAAATTGCCCGTAGTGTTAGGTAAGGAGCAAATGCAGGGGTAGGGGTATGGGTGGGTTGCGCTTCGGCGGGTCGGTGTGGACTTGTTGGGCCGAAGGGCCTGTTTCCACACTGTAAGTAATCTAAAATAATCTAATTTTTTTTTTATTTCAAAAATATACTTTATTCATAAAATAATTTGATGGTCTGTACAATTGGTCATGCCATACATATGTAAACATGTACATACAGAGATCAGAGTTTATCATTTTTATACAGGTCTGTACATTTTTCAATCATATGCCCATATAATTAGCTGAGGCGTCAGCAGAGCCTAAATGACTGCGTGGGCCCCCTGTTCTTCTCCGACAGGCAGATGTTACAGGGTGGTCTTTCCCCACCGCGCCTTGGCGGCAGCTGCCCCAAGCTTCAGCGCGTCCCTCAACACGTAGTCCTGGACCATGGAATGTGCCAGTCTGCAGCACTCAGTCGGAGTCAACTCCTTCAGCTGGAAGATCAGCAGGTTTCGGACCACCCAGAGAGCGTCCTTCACCGAGTTGATGATCCTCCAGGCACAGTTGATGTTCGTCTCGGTGTGCGTCCCGGGGAACAGGCCGTAGAGCACGGAGTCCCGCGTCACGGAGCTGCTCGGGACGAACCTCGACAAACACCACTGCATTCCTCTCCAGACTTCCTCTGCGTAGGCACATTCCAGAAGGAGGTGTGTGACAGTCTTGTCCCCCCCACAGCCGCTTCGAGGGCAGTGTGCGGTGTGGCTGAGAGTCCGGGCCTGCATAAAGGATCTCACAGGCAGAGCCCTTCTCACCACCAGCCAAGCCATGTCTTGGTGCTTGTTGGAAAGTTCTGGCGATGAGGCATTCTGCCAAATGGCTTTGACAGTCTGCTCAGGAAACCGCTCGATAGGATCCGCCCTCTCCTTTTCCCGAAGGGTCTCAAGGACACTACGTGCTGACCACTTCCTGATGGCCTTGTGGTCAAAGGTGTTTTTCTTCATAAACGTCTCCACGAAGGACAGGTGATACGGAACGGTCCAACTACTCGGAGCGTTCCGCGGCAGCGAGGCCAGGCCCATCCTTCCCAACACCGGGGACAGGTAGAACCTCAGTACGTAGTGACACTTGGTGTTTGCGTACCGGGGATCCACGCACAGCTTGATGCAGCCACACACAAAGGTGGCCATCAGGGTGAGGGTGGCATTGGGTGTATTTTTCACCGTTGCCCAGATCTTTGTACAGCGAGTCCCTTCGGACCCGGTCCATCTTTGACCTCGATATAAACTAGAAGATGGCCCGGGTGACTGCAGCGGCACAGGTTCTGGGAATAGGCCAGACCTGTGCCACGTATAATAGCAATGACAGTGCCTCACACCTGATGACCAGGTTTTTTCCTGTGATGGAGAGCGACCGTAGCTTCCACCTGCCCAGTTTCTGCCTCACTTTGCTGATACGCTCCTCCCAAGACTTGGCGCACCGCCCCAGCCCCCCCCCGAACCAAATACCCAGCACCTACAGGTGGTCGGTCCTGACGGTGAAGGGGATCGAGGATTGGTCGGCCCAGTTCCCGAAGAGCATGGCCTCGCTCTTGCCTCGGTTGACCTTGGCCCCCGAGGCCCGTTCGAACTGGTCACATATGCACATGAGTCTGCGCACGGACAGCGGATCCGAGCAGAAAACGGCGACGTCATCCATGTACAGGGAGGCCTTAACCTGCAGGCCCCTGCTGCCAGGAATAGTCACCCCTCTCATGCTCGCATCCTTCCTGATGGACTCGGCAAATGGCTCTATGCAGCACACAAACAAGGCAGGAGAGAGGGGGCAGCCCTGCCTGACTCCAGCTCTGACTGGGAAGCTATCTGATTCCCACCCATTGATTGAGACTGCACTGACAATGTTGGTGTAGGGCAGTCTGATCCAATTAGGTAAAAACAATGACTGCAGATGCTGGAAACCAGATTCTGGATCAGTGGTGCTGGAAGAGCACAGCAGTTCAGGCAGCATCCGAGGAGCAGCGAAATCAACGTTTCGGGCAAAAGCCCTTTATCAGGAATAAAGGCAGAGAGCCTGAAGGGTGGCGAGATAAGCTAGAGGAGGGTGGGGGTGGGGAGAGAGTAGCATAGAGTACAATGGGTGAGGGGATGAAGGTGATAGGTCAGGGAGGAGAGGGTGGAGTGGATAGGTGGAAAAGGAGATAGGCAGGTAGGACAAGTCCAGAAAAGTCATGGGGACAGTGCTGAGCTGGAAGTCTGGAACTGGGGTGAGGTGGGGGAAGGGGAAATGAGGAAACTGTTGAAGTCCACATTGATGCCCTGGGGTTGAAGTGTTCCGAGGCGGAAGTGTTCTTCCTCCAGGCGTCTGGTGGTGAGTGAGCGGTGTGAAGGAGGCCCAGGACCTCCATGTCCTCGGCAGAGTGGGAGGGGGAGTTGAAATGTTTGCCACAGGGCGGTGTGGTTGATTGGTGCGGGTGTCCCGGAGATGTTCCCTAAAGTGCTCTGCTAGGAGGTGCCCAGTCTCCCCAATGTAGAGGAGACCGCATCGAGAGCAACGGATACAATAAATGATATTAGTGGATGTGCAAGTAAAACGTTGATGGATGTGGAAGGCTCCTTTAGGGCCTTGGATAGAGGTAAGGGAGGAGGTGTGGTTTTGCAGTTCCTGCGGTGGCAGGGGAAGGTGCCAGGATGGGAGGGTGGGTCGTAGGGGGGGGCGTGGACCTGACCAGGTAGTCACGGAGGGAACGGTCTTTGCGGAAGGCGGAAAGGGATGGGGAGGGAAATATATCCCTGGTGGTGGGGTCTGTTTGGAGGTGGCGGAAATGTCAGCAGATAATGCAGTTTATGCGAAGGTAGGGTGGAAGGTGAGCACCAGGGGCGTTCTGTCCTTGTTACGGTTGGAGGGGTGGGGTCTGAGGGCGTATCCCCTCACTCCCACCTTCCCTCTACAATAGCCGTATCCCCTCAGTCCCACCTTTCCCCTACAATAGCCGTATCCCCTCACTCCCGCCTACAATAGCCGTATCCCCTCACTCCCACCGTCCCTCTACAATAGCTGTATCCCCTCACTCCCACCGTCCCTCTACAATAGCCGCATCCCCTCACTCCCACCTTCCCTCTACAATAGCTGTATCCCCTCACTCCCACCTACAATAGCTGTATCCCCTCACTCCCACCTACAATAGCCGCATCCCCTCACTCCCAACTTCCCTCTACAATAGCTGTATCCCCTCACTCCCACCTACAATAGCTGTATCCCCTCACTCCCACCTACAATAGCCGTATCCCCTCACTCCCGCCTACAATAGCCGTATCCCCTCACTCCCACCTACAATAGCCGCATCCCCTCACTCCCACCTACCATAGCCGCATCCCCTCACTCCCACCTACAATAGCCGCATCCCCTCACTCCCACCTTCCCTCTACAATAGCTGTATCCCCTCACTCCCACCTACAATAGCTGTATCCCCTCACTCCCACCTACAATTGCCGCATCCCCTCACTCCCAACTTCCCTCTACAATAGCTGTATCCCCTCACACCCACCTACAATAGCCGTATCCCCTCACTCCCACCTACAATAGCCGTATCCCCTCACTCCCACCTACAATAGCCGTATCCCCTCACTCCCACCTACAATAGCCGCATCCCCTCACTCCCACCTTCCCTCTACAATAGCTGTATCCCCTCACTCCCACCTACAATAGCCGTATCCCCTCACTCCCACCTACAATAGCCGTATCCCCTCACTCCCGCCTACAATAGCCGTATCCCCTCACTCCCGCCTACAATAGCCGTACCCCCTCACTCCCACCGACAACAGCCGCACCCCCTCACTCCCACCGACAACAGCCCTATCCCCTCACTCCCACCTACAATAGCCGTATCCCCTCACTCCCAACTTCCCTCTACAATAGCTGTATCCCCTCACTCCCACCTACAATTGCCGCATCCCCTCACTCCCAACTTCCCTCTACAATAGCTGTATCCCCTCACACCCACCTACAATAGCCGTATCCCCTCACTCCCACCTACAATAGCCGTATCCCCTCACTCCCACCTACAATAGCCGTATCCCCTCACTCCCACCTACAATAGCCGCATCCCCTCACTCCCACCTTCCCTCTACAATAGCTGTATCCCCTCACTCCCACCTACAATAGCCGTATCCCCTCACTCCCACCTACAATAGCCGTATCCCCTCACTCCCGCCTACAATAGCCGTATCCCCTCACTCCCGCCTACAATAGCCGTACCCCCTCACTCCCACCGACAACAGCCGCACCCCCTCACTCCCACCGACAACAGCCCTATCCCCTCACTCCCACCTACAATAACCGTATCCCCTCACTCCCACCTACAATAGCCGTACCCCCTCACTCCCACCTACAATAGCCGTACCCCCTCACTCCCGTCTACAATAGCCGCATCCCCTCACTCCCACCTTCCCTCTACAATAGCTGTATCCCCTCACTCCCACCTACAATAGCCGTATCCCCTCACTCCCACCTACAATAGCCGCATCCCCTCACTCCCGCCTACAATAGCCGTATCCCCTCACTCCCACCTACAATAGCTGTATCCCCTCACTCCCACCTACAATTGCCGCATCCCCTCACTCCCAACTTCCCTCTACAATAGCCGTATCCCCTCACTCCCACCTACAATAGCCGCATCCCCTCACTCCCACCTTCCCTCTACAATAGCTGTATCCCCTCACTCCCACCTACAATAGCCGTATCCCCTCACTCCCACCTACAATAGCCGTACCCCCTCACTCCCGTCTACAATAGCCGCATCCCCTCACTCCCACCTTCCCTCTACAATAGCTGTATCCCCTCACTCCCACCTACAATAACTGTATCCCCTCACTCCCACCTACAATTGCCGCATCCCCTCACTCCCAACTTCCCTCTACAATAGCCGTATCCCCTCACTCCCACCTACAATAGCCGCATCCCCTCACTCCCACCTTCCCTCTACAATAGCTGTATCCCCTCACTCCCACCTACAATAGCCGTACCCCCTCACTCCCACCTACAATAGCCGTACCCCCTCACTCCCGTCTACAATAGCCGCATCCCCTCACTCCCACCTTCCCTCTACAATAGCTGTATCCCCTCACTCCCACCTACAATAGCTGTATCCCCTCACTCCCACCTACAATTGCCGCATCCCCTCACTCCCACCTACAATTGCCGCATCCCCTCACTCCCAACTTCCCTCTACAATAGCCGTATCCCCTCACTCCCACCTACAATAGCCGCATCCCCTCACTCCCACCTTCCCTCTACAATAGCTGTATCCCCTCACTCCCACCTACAATAGCCGTATCCCCTCACTCCCACCTACAATAGCCGTATCCCCTCACTCCCGCCTACAATAGCCGTATCCCCTCACTCCCGCCTACAATAGCCGTACCCCCTCACTCCCACCGACAACAGCCGCACCCCCTCACTCCCACCGACAACAGCCCTATCCCCTCACTCCCACCTACAATAGCCGTATCCCCTCACTCCCAACTTCCCTCTACAATAGCTGTATCCCCTCACTCCCACCTACAATAGCCGTATCCCCTCACTCCCACCTACAATAGCCGTATCCCCTCACTCCCACCTACAATAGCCGCATCCCCTCACTCCCACCTTCCCTCTACAATAGCTGTATCCCCTCACTCCCACCTACAATAGCCGTATCCCCTCACTCCAACCTACAATAGCCGCATCCCCTCACTCCCGCCTACAATAGCCGTATCCCCTCACTCCCGCCTTCCCTCTACAATAGCTGTATCCCCTCACTCCCACCTTTCCCCTACAATAGCCGTATCCCCTCACTCCCGCCTACAATAGCCGTATCCCCTCACTCCCACCGTCCCTCTACAATAGCTGTATCCCCTCACTCCCACCGTCCCTCTACAATAGCCGCATCCCCTCACTCCCACCTTCCCTCTACAATAGCTGTATCCCCTCACTCCCACCTACAATAGCTGTATCCCCTCACTCCCGTCTACAATAGCCGCATCCCCTCACTCCCAACTTCCCTCTACAATAGCTGTATCCCCTCACTCCCACCTACAATAGCTGTATCCCCTCACTCCCACCTACAATAGCCGTATCCCCTCACTCCCGCCTACAATAGCCGTATCCCCTCACTCCCACCTACAATAGCCGCATCCCCTCACTCCCACCTACCATAGCCGCATCCCCTCACTCCCACCTACAATAGCCGCATCCCCTCACTCCCACCTTCCCTCTACAATAGCTGTATCCCCTCACTCCCACCTACAATAGCTGTATCCCCTCACTCCCACCTACAATTGCCGCATCCCCTCACTCCCAACTTCCCTCTACAATAGCTGTATCCCCTCACACCCACCTACAATAGCCGTATCCCCTCACTCCCACCTACAATAGCCGTATCCCCTCACTCCCACCTACAATAGCCGTATCTCCTCACTCCCACCTACAATAGCCGTATCCCCTCACTCCCACCTACAATAGCCGCATCCCCTCACTCCCACCTTCCCTCTACAATAGCTGTATCCCCTCACACCCACCTACAATAGCCGTATCCCCTCACTCCCACCTACAATAGCCGTATCCCCTCACTCCCAACTTCCCTCTACAATAGCTGTATCCCCTCACTCCCACCTACAATTGCCGCATCCCCTCACTCCCAACTTCCCTCTACAATAGCTGTATCCCCTCACTCCCACCTTTCCCCTACAATAGCCGTATCCCCTCACTCCCGCCTACAATAGCCGTATCCCCTCACTCCCACCGTCCCTCTACAATAGCTGTATCCCCTCACTCCCACCGTCCCTCTACAATAGCCGCATCCCCTCACTCCCACCTTCCCTCTACAATTGCTGTATCCCCTCACTCCCACCTACAATAGCTGTATCCCCTCACTCCCACCTACAATAGCCGCATCCCCTCACTCCCAACTTCCCTCTACAATAGCTGTATCCCCTCACTCCCACCTACAATAGCTGTATCCCCTCACTCCCACCTACAATAGCCGTATCCCCTCACTCCCGCCTACAATAGCCGTATCCCCTCACTCCCACCTACAATAGCCGCATCCCCTCACTCCCACCTACCATAGCCGCATCCCCTCACTCCCACCTACAATAGCCGCATCCCCTCACTCCCACCTTCCCTCTACAATAGCTGTATCCCCTCACTCCCACCTACAATAGCTGTATCCCCTCACACCCACCTACAATAGCCGTATCCCCTCACTCCCACCTACAATAGCCGTATCCTCTCACTCCCACCTACAATAGCCGTATCCCCTCACTCCCACCTACAATAGCCGCATCCCCTCACTCCCACCTTCCCTCTACAATAGCTGTATCCCCTCACTCCCACCTACAATAGCCGTATCCCCTCACTCCCACCTACAATAGCCGTATCCCCTCACTCCCACCTACAATAGCCGTATCCCCTCACTCCCTCCTACAATAGCCGTATCCCCTCACTCCCGCCTACAATAGCCGTACCACCTCACTCCCACCGACAACAGCCGCACCCCCTCACTCCCACCGACAACAGCCCTATCCCCTCACTCCCACCTACAATATCCGTATCCCCTCACTCCCAACTTCCCTCTACAATAGCTGTATCCCCTCACTCCCACCTACAATTGCCGCATCCCCTCACTCCCAACTTCCCTCTACAATAGCTGTATCCCCTCACACCCACCTACAATAGCCGTATCCCCTCACTCACACCTACAATAGCCGTATCCCCTCACTCCCACCTACAATAGCCGTATCCCCTCACTCCCACCTACAATAGCCGCATCCCCTCACTCCCACCTTCCCTCTACAATAGCTGTATCCCCTCACTCCCACCTACAATAGCCGTATCCCCTCACTCCCACCGACAATAGCCGTATCCCCTCACTCCCGCCTATAATAGCCGTATCCCCTCACTCCCACCTACAATATCCGTATCCCCTCACTCCCACCTACAATATCCGTATTCCCTCACTCCCGCCTATAATAGCCGTATCCCCTCACTCCCACCTACAATAGCCGCATCCCCTCACTCCCAACTTCCCTCTACAATAGCTGTATCCCCTCACTCCCACCTACAATAGCTGTATCCCCTCACTCCCACCTACAATAGCCGTATCCCCTCACTACCGCCTACAATAGCCGTATCCCCTCACTCCCGCCTACAATAGCCGTATCCCCTCACTCCCACCTACAATAGCTGTATCCCCTCACTCCCACCTACAATAGCTGTATCCCCTCACTCCCACCTACAATAGCCGTATCCCCTCACTCCCACCTACAATAGCCGCATCCCCTCACTCCCACCTACCATAGCCGCATCCCCTCACTCCCACCTACAATAGCCGCATCCCCTCACTCCCACCTTCCCTCTACAATAGCTGTATCCCCTCACTCCCACCTACAATAGCTGTATCCCCTCACTCCCACCTACAATTGCCGCATCCCCTCACTCCCGCCTACAATAGCCGTACCCCCTCACTCCCACCGACAACAGCCGCACCCCCTCACTCCCACCGACAACAGCCCTATCCCCTCACTCCCACCTACAATAGCCGTATCCCCTCACTCCCAACTTCCCTCTACAATAGCTGTATCCCCTCACTCCCACCTACAATTGCCGCATCCCCTCACTCCCAACTTCCCTCTACAATAGCTGTATCCCCTCACACCCACCTACAATAGCCGTATCCCCTCACTCCCACCTACAATAGCCGTATCCCCTCACTCCCACCTACAATAGCCGTATCCCCTCACTCCCACCTACAATAGCCGTATCCCCTCACTCCCACCTACAATAGCCGCATCCCCTCACTCCCACCTTCCCTCTACAATAGCTGTATCCCCTCACTCCCACATACAATAGCCGTATCCCCTCACTCCCACCTACAATAGCCGTATCCCCTCACTCCCGCCTACAATAGTCGTACCACCTCACTCCCACCGACAACAGCCGCACCCCCTCACTCCCACCGACAACAGCCCTATCCCCTCACTCCCACCTACAATATCCGTATCCCCTCACTCCCAACTTCCCTCTACAATAGCTGTATCCCCTCACTCCCACCTACAATTGCCGCATCCCCTCACTCCCAACTTCCCTCTACAATAGCTGTATCCCCTCACACCCACCTACAATAGCCGTATCCCCTCACTCCCACTTACAATAGCCGTATCCCCTCACTCCCACCTACAATAGCCGTATCCCCTCACTCCCACCTACAATAGCCGCATCCCCTCACTCCCACCTTCCCTCTACAATAGCTGTATCCCCTCACTCCCACCTACAATAGCCGTATCCCCTCACTCCCACCTACAATAGCCGTATCCCCTCACTCCCGCCTATAATAGCCGTATCCCCTCACTCCCGCCAACAATAGCCGTATCCCCTCACTCCCACCGACAACAGCCGCACCCCGTCACTCCCACCGACAACAGCCCTATCCCCTCACTCCCACCTACAATAGCCGTATCCCCTCACTCCCACCTACAATAGCCGTACCCCCTCACTCCCACCTACAATAGCCGTACCCCCTCACTCCCGTCTACAATAGCCGCATCCCCTCACTCCCACCTTCCCTCTACAATAGCTGTATCCCCTCACTCCCACCTACAATAGCTGTATCCCCTCACTCCCACCTACAATAGCCGTATCCCCTCACTCCCAACTTCCCTCTACAATAGCCGTATCCCCTCACTCCCACCTACAATAGCCGCATCCCCTCACTCCCACCTTCCCTCTACAATAGCTGTATCCCCTCACTCCCACCTACAATAGCCGTATCCCCTAACTCCCACCTACAATAGCCGTACCCACTCACTCCCGTCTACAATCGCCGCATCCCCTCACTCCCACCTTCCCTCTACAATAGCTGTATCCCCTCACTCCCACCTACAATAGCTGTATCCCCTCACTCCCAACTTCCCTCTACAATAGCCGTATCCCCTCACTCCCACCTACAATAGCCGCATCCCCTCACTCCCACCTTCCCTCTACAATAGCTGTATCCCCTCACTCCCACCTACAATAGCCGTACCCCCTCACTCCCACCTACAATAGCCGTACCCCCTCACTCCCGTCTACAAGAGCCGCATCCCCTCACTCCCACCTTCCCTCTACAATAGCTGTATCCCCTCACTCCCACCTACAATAGCTGTATCCCCTCACTCCCACCTACAATTGCCGCATCCCCTCACTCCCAACTTCCCTCTACAATAGCCGTATCCCCTCACTCCCACCTACAATAGCCGCATCCCCTCACTCCCACCTTCCCTCTACAATAGCTGTATCCCCTCACTCCCACCTACAATAGCCGTATCCCCTCACTCCCACCTACAATAGCCGTATCACCTCACTCCCGCCTACAATAGCCGTATCCCCTCACTCCCGCCTACAATAGCCGTACCCCCTCACTCCCACCGACAACAGCCGCACCCCCTCACTCCCACCGACAACAGCCCTATCCCCTCACTCCCACCTACAATAGCCGTATCCCCTCACTCCCAACTTCCCTCTACAATAGCTGTATCCCCTCACTCCCACCTACAATAGCCGTATCCCCTCACTCCCACCTACAATAGCCGCATCCCCTCACTCCCGCCTACAATAGCCGTATCCCCTCACTCCCGCCTTCCCTCTACAATAGCTGTATCCCCTCACTCCCACCTTTCCCCTACAATAGCCGTATCCCCTCACTCCCGCCTACAATAGCCGTATCCCCTCACTCCCACCGTCCCTCTACAATAGCCGCATCCCCTCACTCCCACCTTCCCTCTACAATAGCTGTATCCCCTCACTCCCACCTACAATAGCTGTATCCCCTCACTCCCACCTACAATAGCCGCATCCCCTCACTCCCAACTTCCCTCTACAATAGCTGTATCCCCTCACTCCCACCTACAATAGCTGTATCCCCTCACTCCCACCTACAATAGCCGTATCCCCTCACTCCCGCCTACAATAGCCGTATCCCCTCACTCCCACCTACAATAGCCGCATCCCCTCACTCCCACCTACCATAGCCTTATCCCCTCACTCCCACCTACAATAGCCGCATCCCCTCACTCCCACCTTCCCTCTACAATAGCTTTATCCCCTCACTCCCACCTACAATAGCTGTATCCCCTCACTCCCACCTACAATAGCTGTATCCCCTCACTCCCACCTACAATAGCCGCATCCCCTCACTCCCAACTTCCCTCTACAATAGCTGTATCCCCTCACACCCACCTACAATAGCCGTATCCCCTCACTCCCACCTACAATAGCCGTATCCCCTCACTCCCACCTACAATAGCCGTATCCCCTCACTCCCACCTACAATAGCCGCATCCCCTCACTCCCACCTTCCCTCTACAATAGCTGTATCCCCTCACTCCCACCTACAATAGCCGTATCCCCTCACTCCCACCTACAATAGCCGTATCCCCTCACTCCCGCCTACAATAGCCGTATCCCCTCACTCCCGCCTACAATAGCCGTACCCCCTCACTCCCACCGACAACAGCCGCACCCCCTCACTCCCACCGACAACAGCCCTATCCCCTCACTCCCACCTACAATAGCCGTATCCCCTCACTCCCAACTTCCCTCTACAATAGCTGTATCCCCTCACTCCCACCTACAATTGCCGCATCCCCTCACTCCCAACTTCCCTCTACAATAGCTGTATCCCCTCACACCCACCTACAATAGCCGTATCCCCTCACTCCCACCTACAATAGCCGTATCCCCTCACTCCCACCTACAATAGCCGTATCCCCTCACTCCCACCTACAATAGCCGTATCCCCTCACTCCCACCTACAATAGCCGTATCCCCTCACTCCCACCTACAATAGCCGCATCCCCTCACTCCCACCTTCCCTCTACAATAGCTGTATCCCCTCACTCCCACCTACAATAGCCGTATCCCCTCACTCCCACCTACAATAGCCGTATCCCCTCACTCCCGCCTACAATAGCCGTATCCCCTCACTCCCGCCTACAATAGCCGTATCCCCTCACTCCCGACAACAGCCGCACCACCTCACTCCCACCGACAACAGCCCTATCCCCTCACTCCCACCTACAATAGACGTATCCCCTCACTCCCACCTACAATAGCCGTACCCCCTCACTCCCACCTACAATAGCCGTATCCCCTCACTCCCACCTACAATAGCCGTACCCCCTCACTCCCACCTACAATAGCCGTACCCCCTCACTCCCGTCTACAATAGCCGCATCCCCTCACTCCCACCTTCCCTCTACAATAGCTGTATCCCCTCACTCCCACCTACAATAGCTGTATCCCCTCACTCCCACCTACAATTGCCGCATCCCCTCACTCCCAACTTCCCTCTACAATAGCCGTATCCCCTCACTCCCACCTACAATAGCCGCATCCCCTCACTCCCACCTTCCCTCTACAATAGCTGTATCCCCTCACTCCCACCTACAATAGCCGTATCCCCTCACTCCCACCTACAATAGCCGTACCCCCTCACTCCCGTCTACAATAGCCGCATCCCCTCACTCCCACCTTCCCTCTACAATAGCTGTATCCCCTCACTCCCACCTACAATAGCTGTATCCCCTCACTCCCACCTACAATTGCCGCATCCCCTCACTCCCAACTTCCCTCTACAATAGCCGTATCCCCTCACTCCCACCTACAATAGCCGCATCCCCTCACTCCCACCTTCCCTCTACAATAGCTGTATCCCCTCACTCCCACCTACAATAGCCGTACCCCCTCACTCCCACCTACAATAGCCGTACCCCCTCACTCCCGTCTACAATAGCCGCATCCCCTCACTCCCACCTTCCCTCTACAATAGCTGTATCCCCTCACTCCCACCTACAATAGCTGTATCCCCTCACTCCCACCTACAATTGCCGCATCCCCTCACTCCCAACTTCCCTCTACAATAGCCGTATCCCCTCACTCCCACCTACAATAGCCGCATCCCCTCACTCCCACCTTCCCTCTACAATAGCTGTATCCCCTCACTCCCACCTACAATAGCCGTATCCCCTCACTCCCACCTACAATAGCCGTATCCCCTCACTCCCGCCTACAATAGCCGTATCCCCTCACTCCCGCCTACAATAGCCGTACGCCCTCACTCCCACCGACAACAGCCGCACCCCCTCACTCCCACCGACAACAGCCCTATCCCCTCACTCCCACCTACAATAGCCGTATCCCCTCATTCCCAACTTCCCTCTACAATAGCTGTATCCCCTCACTCCCACCTACAATAGCCGTATCCCCTCACTCCCACCTACAATAGCCGTATCCCCTCACTCCCACCTACAATAGCCGCATCCCCTCACTCCCACCTTCCCTCTACAATAGCTGTATCCCCTCACTCCCACCTACAATAGCCGTATCCCCTCACTCCCACCAACAATAGCCGCATCCCCTCACTCCCGCCTACAATAGCCGTATCCCCTCACTCCCGCCTACAATAGCCGTATCCCCTCACTCCCACCGACAACAGCCGCACCCCCTCACTCCCACCGACAACAGCCCTATCCCCTCACTCCCACCTACAATAGCCGTATCCCCTCACTCCCAACCTCCCTCTACAATAGCTGTATCCCCTCACTCCCACCTACAATAGCCGTATCCCCTCACTCCCACCTACAATAGCCGTATCCCCTCACTCCCACCTACAATAGCCGCATCCCCTCACTCCCACCTTCCCTCTACAATAGCTGTATCCCCTCACTCCCACCTACAATAGCCGGATCCCCTCACTCCCACCTACAATAGCCGTATCCCCTCACTCCCGCCTACAATAGCCGTATCCCCTCACTCCCACCGACAACAGCCGCACCCCCTCACTCCCACCGACAACAGCCCTATCCCCTCACTCCCACCTACAATAGCCGTATCCCCTCACTCCCAACTTCCCTCTACAATAGCTGTATCCCCTCACTCCCACCTACAATAGCCGTATCCCCTCACTCCCACCTACAATAGCCGTATCCCCTCACTCCCACCTACAATAGCCGCATCTCCTCACTCCCACCTTCCCTCTACAATAGCTGTATCCCCTCACTCCCACCTACAATAGCCGTATCCCCTCACTCCCACCTACAATAGCCGTATCCCCTCACTCCCGCCTACAATAGCCGTATCCCCTCACTCCCACCTACAATAGCCGCATCCCCTCACTCCAACCTTCCCTCTACAATAGCTGTATCCCCTCACTCCCACCTACAATAGCCGTATCCCCTCACTCCCACCTACAATAGCCGTATCCCTTCACTCCCGCCTACAATAGCCGTATCCCCTCACTCCCGCCTACAATAGCCGTACCCCCTCACTCCCACCGACAACAGCCCTATCCCCTCACTCCCACCTACAATAGCCGTATCACCTCACTCCCAACTTCCCTCTACAATAGCTGTATCCCCTCACTCCCACCTACAATAGCCGTATCCCCTCACTCCCACCTACAATAGCCGTATCCCCTCACTCCCACCTACAATAGCCGTATCCCCTCACTCCCACCTACAATAGCCGTATCCCCTCACTCCCGCCTACAATAGCCGTAGCCCCTCACTCCCACCTACCCTCACTCCCACCTACAATAGCCGTATCCCCTCACTCCCACCTACAATAGCCGTATCCCCTCACTCCCACCGACAACAGCCCTATCCCCTCACTCCCACCTACAATAGCCGCATCCCCTCACTCCCAACTTCCCTCTACAATAGCTGTATCCCCTCACTCCCACCTACAATAGCCGTATCCCCTCACTCTCACCTACAATAGCCGTATCCCCTCACTCCCACCTACAATAGCCGTATCCCCTCACTCCCACCTACAATAGCCGTATCCCCTCACTCCCACCTACAATAGCCGTATCCCCTCACTCCCACCGACAACAGCCCTATCCCTTCACTCCCACCTACAATAGCCGCATCCCCTCACTCCCAACTTCCCTCTACAATAGCTGTATCCCCTCACTCCCACCTACAATAGCCGTATCCCCTCACTCCCACCTACAATAGCCGTATCCCCTCACTCCCACCTACAATAGCCGTATCCCCTCACTCCCACCTACAATAGCCGTATCCCCTCACTCCCGCCTACAATAGCCGTAGCCCCTCACTCCCACCTACCCTCACTCCCACCTACAATAGCCGTATCCCCTCACTCCCACCTACAATAGCCGTATCCCCTCACTCCCACCTACAATAGCCGTATCCCCTCACTCCCACCTACAATAGCCGTATCCCCTCACTCCCACCTACAATAGCCGTATCCCCTCACTCCCACCTACAATAGCCGTATCCCCTCACTCCCACCTACAATAGCCGTATCCCCTCACTCCCACCGACAACAGCCCTATCCCCTCACTCCCACCTACAATAGCCGCATCCCCTCACTCCCAACTTCCCTCTACAATAGCTGTATCCCCTCACTCCCACCTACAATAGCCGTATCCCCTCACTCCCACCTACAATAGCCGTATCCCCTCACTCCCACCTACAATAGCCGTATCCCCTCACTCCCACCTACAATAGCCGTATCCCCTCACTCCCGCCTACAATAGCCGTAGCCCCTCACTCCCACCTACCCTCACTCCCACCTACAATAGCCGTATCCCCTCACTCCCACCTACAATAGCCGTATCCCCTCACTCCCACCTACAATAGCCGTATCCCCTCACTCCCACCTACAATAGCCGTATCCCCTCACTCCCGCCTACAATAGCCGTATCCCCTCACTCCCACCTACAATAGCCGTACCCCCTCACTCCCACCTACAATAGCCGTACCCCCTCACTCCCGCCTACAATAGCCGTACCCCCTCACTCCCACCTACAATAGCCGTACCCCCTCACTCCCACCTACAATAGCCGTACCCCCTCACTCCCACCTACAATAGCCGTACCCCCTCACTCCCACCTACCCTCACTCCCACCTACAATAGCCGTATCCCCTCACTCCCACCTACAATAGCCGTACCCCCTCACTCCCGCCTACAATAGCCGTACCCCCTCACTCCCACCTACAATAGCCGTACCCCCTCACTCCCGTCTACAATAGCCGCATCCCCTCACTCCCACCTTCCCTCTACAATAGCTGTATCCCCTCACTCCCACCTACAATAGCCGTATCCCCTCACTCCCACCTACAATTGCCGCATCCCCTCACTCCCAACTTCCCTCTACAATAGCCGTATCCCCTCACTCCCACCTACAATAGCCGCATCCCCTCACTCCCACCTTCCCTCTACAATAGCTGTATCCCCTCACTCCCACCTACAATAGCCGTATCCCCTCACTCCCACCTACAATAGCCGTATCCCCTCACTCCCGCCTACAATAGCCGTATCCCCTCACTCCCGCCTACAATAGCCGTACCCCCTCACTCCCACCGACAACAGCCGCAATCCCTCACTCCCACCGACAACAGCCCTATCCCCTCACTCCCACCTACAATAGCCGTATCCCCTCACTCCCAACTTCCCTCTACAATAGCTGTATCCCCTCACTCCCACCTACAATAGCCGTATCCCCTCACTCCCACCTACAATAGCCGTATCCCCTCACTCCCACCTACAATAGCCGCATCCCCTCACTCCCACCTTCCCTCTACAATAGCTGTATCCCCTCACTCCCACCTACAATAGCCGTATCCCCTCACTCCCACCTACAATAGCCGCATCCCCTCACTCCCGCCTACAATAGCCGTATCCCCTCACTCCCGCCTTCCCTCTACAATAGCTGTATCCCCTCACTCCCACCTTTCCCCTACAATAGCCGTATCCCCTCACTCACGCCTACAACAGCCGTATCCCCTCACTCCCACCGTCCCTCTACAATAGCTGTATCCCCTCACTCCCACCGTCCCTCTACAATAGCCGCATCCCCTCACTCCCACCTTCCCTCTACAATAGCTGTATCCCCTCACTCCCACCTACAATAGCTGTATCCCCTCACTCCCACCTACAATAGCCGCATCCCCTCACTCCCAACTTCCCTCTACAATAGCTGTATCCCCTCACTCCCACCTACAATAGCTGTATCCCCTCACTCCCACCTACAATAGCCGTATCCCCTCACTCCCGCCTACAATAGCCGTATCCCCTCACTCCCACCTAAAATAGCCGCATCCCCTCACTCCCACCTACCATAGCCTTATCCCCTCACTCCCACCTACAATAGCCGCATCCCCTCACTCCCACCTTCCCTCTACAATAGCTGTATCCCCTCACTCCCACCTACAATAGCTGTAACCCCTCACTCCCACCTACAATTGCCGCATCCCCTCACTCCCAACTTCCCTCTACAATAGCTGTATCCCCTCACACCCACCTACAATAGCCGTATCCCCTCACTCCCACCTACAATAGCCGTATCCCCTCACTCCCACCTACAATAGCCGTATCCCCTCACTCCCACCTACAATAGCCGCATCCCCTCACTCCCACCTTCCCTCTACAATAGCTGTATCCCCTCACTCCCACCTACAATAGCCGTATCCCCTCACTCCCACCTACAATAGCCGTATCCCCTCACTCCCGCCTACAATAGCCGTATCCCCTCACACCCGCCTACAATAGCCGTACCCCCTCACTCCCACCGACAACAGCCGCACCCCCTCACTCCCACCGACAACAGCCCTATCCCCTCACTCCCACCTACAATAGCCGTATCCCCTCACCCCCAACTTCCCTCTACAATAGCTGTATCCCCTCACTCCCACCTACAATTGCCGCATCCCCTCACTCCCAACTTCCCTCTACAATAGCTGTATCCCCTCACACCCACCTACAATAGCCGTATCCCCTCACTCCCACCTACAATAGCCGTATCCCCTCACTCCCACCTACAATAGCCGTATCCCCTCACTCCCACCTACAATAGCCGTATCCCCTCACTCCCACCTACAATAGCCGCATCCCCTCACTCCCATCTTCCCTCTACAATAGCTGTATCCCCTCACTCCCACCTACAATAGCCGTATCCCCTCACTCCCAACTTCCCTCTACAATAGCTGTATCCCCTCACTCCCACCTACAATAGCCGTATCCCCTCACTCCCACCTACAATAGCCGTATCCCCTCACTCCCTCCTACAATAGCCGCATCCCCTCACTCCCACCTTCCCTCTGCAATAGCTGTATCCCCTCACTCCCACCTACAATAGCCGTATCCCCTCACTCCCACCTACAATAGCCGTATCCCCTCACTCCCGCCTACAATAGCCGTATCCCCTCACTCCCACCTACAATAGCCGCATCCCCTCACTCCCACCTTCCCTCTACAATAGCTGTATCCCCTCACTCCCACCTACAATAGCCGTATCCCCTCACTCCCGCCTACAATAGCCGTATCCCTTCACTCCAGCCTACAATAGCCGTATCCCCTCACTCCCGCCTACAATATCCGTACCCCCTCACTCCAACCGACAACAGCCCTATCCCCTCACTCCCACCTACAATAGCCGTATCCCCTCACTCCCAACTTCCCTCTACAATAGCTGTATCCCCTCACTCCCACCTACAATAGCCGTATCCCCTCACTCCCACCTACAATAGCCGTATCCCCTCACTCCCACCTACAATAGCCGTATCCCCTCACTCCCGCCTACAATAGCCGTAGCCCCTCACTCCCACCTACCCTCACTCCCACCTACAATAGCCGTATCCCCTCACTCCCACCTACAATAGCCGTATCCCCTCACTCCCACCGACAACAGCCCTATCCCCTCACTCCCACCTACAATAGCCGCATCCCCTCACTCCCAACTTCCCTCTACAATAGCTGTATCCCCTCACTCCCACCTACAATAGCCGTATCCCCTCACTCCCACCTACAATAGCCGTATCCCCTCACTCCCACCTACAATAGCCGTATCCCCTCACTCCCACCTACAATAGCCGTATCCCCTCACTCCCACCTACAATAGCCGTATCCCCTCACTCCCACCGACAACAGCCCTATCCCCTCACTCCCACCTACAATAGCCGCATCCCCTCACTCCCAACTTCCCTCTACAATAGCTGTATCCCCTCACTCCCACCTACAATAGCCGTATCCCCTCACTCCCACCTACAATAGCCGTATCCCCTCACTCCCACCTACAATAGCCGTATCCCCTCACTCCCACCTACAATAGCCGTATCCCCTCACTCCCGCCTACAATAGCCGTAGCCCCTCACTCCCACCTACCCTCACTCCCACCTACAATAGCCGTATCCCCTCACTCCCACCTACAATAGCCGTATCCCCTCACTCCCACCTACAATAGCCGTATCCCCTCACTCCCACCTACAATAGCCGTATCCCCTCACTCCCACCTACAATAGCCGTATCCCCTCACTCCCACCTACAATAGCCGTATCCCCTCACTCCCACCTACAATAGCCGTATCCCCTCACTCCCACCGACAACAGCCCTATCCCCTCACTCCCACCTACAATAGCCGCATCCCCTCACTCCCAACTTCCCTCGACAATAGCTGTATCCCCTCACTCCCACCTACAATAGCCGTATCCCCTCACTCCCACCTATAATAGCCGTATCCCCTCACTCCCACCTACAATAGCCGTATCCCCTCACTCCCACCTACAATAGCCGTATCCCCTCACTCCCGCCTACAATAGCCGTATCCCCTCACTCCCACCTACAATAGCCGTACCCCCTCACTCCCACCTACAATAGCCGTACCCCCTCACTCCCGCCTACAATAGCCGTACCCCCTCACTCCCACCTACAATAGCCGTACCCCCTCACTCCCACCTACAATAGCCGTACCCCCTCACTCCCACCTACAATAGCCGTACCCCCTCACTCCCACCTACCCTCACTCCCACCTACAATAGCCGTATCCCCTCACTCCCACCTACAATAGCCGTACCCCCTCACTCCCGCCTACAATAGCCGTACCCCCTCACTCCCACCTACAATAGCCGTACCCCCTCACTCCCGTCTACAATAGCCGCATCCCCTCACTCCCACCTTCCCTCTACAATAGCTGTATCCCCTCACTCCCACCTACAATAGCCGTATCCCCTCACTCCCACCTACAATTGCCGCAACCCCTCACTCCCAACTTCCCTCTACAATAGCCGTATCCCCTCACTCCCACCTACAATAGCCGCATCCCCTCACTCCCACCTTCCCTCTACAATAGCTGTATCCCCTCACTCCCACCTACAATAGCCGTATCCCCTCACTCCCACCTACAATAGCCGTATCCCCTCACTCCCGCCTACAATAGCCGTATCCCCTCACTCCCGCCTACAATAGCCGTACCCCCTCACTCCCACCGACAACAGCCGCACCCCCTCACTCCCACCGACAACAGCCCTATCCCCTCACTCCCACCTACAATAGCCGTATCCCCTCACTCCCAACTTCCCTCTACAATAGCTGTATCCCCTCACTCCCACCTACAATAGCCGTATCCCCTCACTCCCACCTACAATAGCCGTATCCCCTCACTCCCACCTACAATAGCCGCATCCCCTCACTCCCACCTTCCCTCTACAATAGCTGTATCCCCTCACTCCCACCTACAATAGCCGTATCCCCTCACTCCCACCTACAATAGCCGCATCCCCTCACTCCCGCCTACAATAGCCGTATCCCCTCACTCCCGCCTTCCCTCTACAATAGCTGTATCCCCTCACTCCCACCTTTCCCCTACAATAGCCGTATCCCCTCACTCCCGCCTACAATAGCCGTATCCCCTCACTCCCACCGTCCCTCTACAATAGCTGTATCCCCTCACTCCCACCGTCCCTCTACAATAGCCGCATCCCCTCACTCCCACCTTCCCTCTACAATAGCTGTATCCCCTCACTCCCACCTACAATAGCTGTATCCCCTCACTCCCACCTACAATAGCCGCATCCCCTCACTCCCAACTTCCCTCTACAATAGCTGTATCGCCTCACTCCCACCTACAATAGCTGTATCCCCTCACTCCCACCTACAATAGCCGTATCCCCTCACTCCCGCCTACAATAGCCGTATCCCCTCACTCCCACCTACAATAGCCGCATCCCCTCACTCCCACCTACCATAGCCTTATCCCCTCACTCCCACCTACAATAGCCGCATCCCCTCACTCCCACCTTCCCTCTACAATAGCTGTATCCCCTCACTCCCACCTACAATAGCTGTAACCCCTCACTCCCACCTACAATTGCCGCATCCCCTCACTCCCAACTTCCCTCTACAATAGCTGTATCCCCTCACACCCACCTACAATAGCCGTATCCCCTCACTCCCACCTACAATAGCCGTATCCCCTCACTCCCACCTACAATAGCCGTATCCCCTCACTCCCACCTACAATAGCCGCATCCCCTCACTCCCACCTTCCCTCTACAATAGCTGTATCCCCTCACTCCCACCTACAATAGCCGTATCCCCTCACTCCCGCCTACAATAGCCGTATCCCCTCACTCCCGCCTACAATAGCCGTATCCCCTCACTCCCGCCTACAATAGCCGTACCCCCTCACTCCCACCGACAACAGCCGCACCCCCTCACTCCCACCGACAACAGCCCTATCCCCTCACTCCCACCTACAATAGCCGTATCCCCTCACTCCCAACTTCCCTCTACAATAGCTGTATCCCCTCACTCCCACCTACAATTGCCGCATCCCCTCACTCCCAACTTCCCTCTACAATAGCTGTATCCCCTCACACCCACCTACAATAGCCGTATCCCCTCACTCCCACCTACAATAGCCGTATCCCCTCACTCCCACCTACAATAGCCGTATCCCCTCACTCCCACCTACAATAGCCGTATCCCCTCACTCCCACCTACAATAGCCGCATCCCCTCACTCCCATCTTCCCTCTACAATAGCTGTATCCCCTCACTCCCACCTACAATAGCCGTATCCCCTCACTCCCACCTACAATAGCCGTATCCCCTCACTCCCGCCTACAATAGCCGTATCCCCTCACTCCCGCCTACAATAGCCGTATCCCCTCACTCCCACCGACAACAGCCGCACCCCCTCACTCCCACCGACAACAGCCCTATCCCCTCACTCCCACCTACAATAGCCGTATCCCCTCACTCCCACCTACAATAGCCGTACCCCCTCACTCCCACCTACAATAGCCGTACCCCCTCACTCCCGTCTACAATAGCCGCATCCCCTCACTCCCACCTTCCCTCTACAATAGCTGTATCCCCTCACTCCCACCTACAATAGCTGTATCCCCTCACTCCCACCTACAATTGCCGCATCCCCTCACTCCCAACTTCCCTCTACAATAGCCGTATCCCCTCACTCCCAACTACAATAGCCGCATCCCCTCACTCCCACCTTCCCTCTACAATAGCTGTATCCCCTCACTCCCACCTACAATAGCCGTATCCCCTCACTCCCACCTACAATAGCCGTACCCCCTCACTCCCGTCTACAATAGCCGCATCCCCTCACTCCCACCTTCCCTCTACAATAGCTGTATCCCCTCACTCCCACCTACAATAGCTGTATCCCCTCACTCCCACCTACAATTGCCGCATCCCCTCACTCCCAACTTCCCTCTACAATAGCCGTATCCCCTCACTCCCACCTACAATAGCCGCATCCCCTCACTCCCACCTTCCCTCTACAATAGCTGTATCCCCTCACTCCCACCTACAATAGCCGTACCCCCTCACTCCCACCTACAATAGCCGTACCCCCTCACTCCCGTCTACAATAGCCGCATCCCCTCACTCCCACATTCCCTCTACAATAGCTGTATCCCCTCACTCCCACCTACAATAGCTGTATCCCCTCACTCCCACCTACAATTGCCGCATCCCCTCACTCCCAACTTCCCTCTACAATAGCCGTATCCCCTCACTCCCACCTACAATAGCCGCATCCCCTCACTCCCACCTTCCCTCTACAATAGCTGTATCCCCTCGCTCCCACCTACAATAGCCGTATCCCCTCACTCCCACCTACAATAGCCGTATCCCCTCACTCCCGCCTACAATAGCCGTACCCCCTCACTCCCACCGACAACAGCCGCACCCCCTCACTCCCACCGACAACAGCCCTATCCCCTCACTCCCACCTACAATAGCCGTATCCCCTCACTCCCAACTTCCCTCTACAATAGCTGTATCCCCTCACTCCCACCTACAATAGCCGTATCCCCTCACTCCCACCTACAATAGCCGTATCCCCTCACTCCCACCTACAATAGCCGTATCCCCTCACTCCCACCTACAATAGCCGCATCCCCTCACTCCCATCTTCCCTCTACAATAGCTGTATCCCCTCACTCCCACCTACAATAGCCGTATCCCCTCACTCCCACCTACAATAGCCGTATCCCCTCACTCCCGCCTACAATAGCCGTATCCCCTCACTCCCGCCTACAATAGCCGTATCCCCTCACTCCCACCGACAACAGCCGCACCCCCTCACTCCCACCGACAACAGCCCTATCCCCTCACTCCCACCTACAATAGCCGTATCCCCTCACTCCCACCTACAATAGCCGTACCCCCTCACTCCCACCTACAATAGCCGTACCCCCTCACTCCCGTCTACAATAGCCGCATCCCCTCACTCCCACCTTCCCTCTACAATAGCTGTATCCCCTCACTCCCACCTACAATAGCTGTATCCCCTCACTCCCACCTACAATTGCCGCATCCCCTCACTCCCAACTTCCCTCTACAATAGCCGTATCCCCTCACTCCCACCTACAATAGCCGCATCCCCTCACTCCCACCTTCCCTCTACAATAGCTGAATCCCCTCACTCCCACCTACAATAGCCGTATCCCCTCACTCCCACCTACAATAGCCGTACCCCCTCACTCCCGTCTACAATAGCCGCATCCCCTCACTCCCACCTTCCCTCTACAATAGCTGTATCCCCTCACTCCCACCTACAATAGCTGTATCCCCTCACTCCCACCTACAATTGCCGCATCCCCTCACTCCCAACTTCCCTCTACAATAGCCGTATCCCCTCACTCCCACCTACAATAGCCGCATCCCCTCACTCCCACCTTCCCTCTACAATAGCTGTATCCCCTCACTCCCACCTACAATAGCCGTACCCCCTCACTCCCACCTACAATAGCCGTACCCCCTCACTCCCGTCTACAATAGCCGCATCCCCTCACTCCCACATTCCCTCTACAATAGCTGTATCCCCTCACTCCCACCTACAATAGCTGTATCCCCTCACTCCCACCTACAATTGCCGCATCCCCTCACTCCCAACTTCCCTCTACAATAGCCGTATCCCCTCACTCCCACCTACAATAGCCGCATCCCCTCACTCCCACCTTCCCTCTACAATAGCTGTATCCCCTCGCTCCCACCTACAATAGCCGTATCCCCTCACTCCCACCTACAATAGCCGTATCCCCTCACTCCCGCCTACAATAGCCGTACCCCCTCACTCCCACCGACAACAGCCGCACCCCCTCACTCCCACCGACAACAGCCCTATCCCCTCACTCCCACCTACAATAGCCGTATCCCCTCACTCCCAACTTCCCTCTACAATAGCTGTATCCCCTCACTCCCACCTACAATAGCCGTATCCCCTCACTCCCACCTACAATAGCCGTATCCCCTCACTCCCACCTACAATAGCCGTATCCCCTCACTCCCACCTACAATAGCCGTATCCCCTCACTCCCACCTACAATAGCCGTATCCCCTCACTCCCACCTACAATAGCCGTATCCCCTCACTCCCACCGACAACAGCCCTATCCCCTCACTCCCACCTACAATAGCCGCATCCCCTCACTCCCAACTTCCCTCTACAATAGCTGTATCCCCTCACTCCCACCTACAATAGCCGTATCCCCTCACTCCCACCTACAATAGCCGTATCCCCTCACTCCCACCTACAATAGCCGTATCCCCTCACTCCCGCCTACAATAGCCGTAGCCCCTCACTCCCACCTACACTCACTCCCACCTACCCTCACTCCCACCTACAATAGCCGTATCCCCTCACTCCCACCTACAATAGCCGCATCCCCTCACTCCCAACTTCCCTCTACAATAGCTGTATCCTCTCACTCCCACCTACAATAGCCGTATCCCCTCACTCCCACCTACAATAGCCGTATCCCCTCACTCCCACCTACAATAGCCGTATCCCCTCACTCCCACCTACAATAGCCGTATCCCCTCACTCCCACCTACAATTGCCGCATCCCCTCACTCCCAACTTCCCTCTACAATAGCCGTATCCCCTCACTCCCACCTACAATAGCCGCATCCCCTCACTCCCACCTTCCCTCTACAATAGCTGTATCCCCTCACTCCCACCTACAATAGCCGTACCCCCTCACTCCCACCTACAATAGCCGTACCCCCTCACACCCGTCTACAATAGCCGCATCCCCTCACTCCCACATTCCCTCTACAATAGCTGTATCCCCTCACTCCCACCTACAATAGCTGTATCCCCTCACTCCCACCTACAATTGCCGCATCCCCTCACTCCCAACTTCCCTCTACAATAGCCGTATCCCCTCACTCCCACCTACAATAGCCGCATCCCCTCACTCCCACCTTCCCTCTACAATAGCTGTATCCCCTCGCTCCCACCTACAATAGCCGTATCCCCTCACTCCCACCTACAATAGCCGTATCCCCTCACTCCCGCCTACAATAGCCGTACCCCCTCACTCCCACCGACAACAGCCGCACCCCCTCACTCCCACCGACAACAGCCCTATCCCCTCACTCCCACCTACAATAGCCGTATCCCCTCACTCCCAACTTCCCTCTACAATAGCTGTATCCCCTCACTCCCACCTACAATAGCCGTATCCCCTCACTCCCACCTACAATAGCCGTATCCCCTCACTCCCACCTACAATAGCCGTATCCCCTCACTCCCACCTACAATAGCCGTATCCCCTCACTCCCACCTACAATAGCCGTATCCCCTCACTCCCACCTACAATAGCCGTATCCCCTCACTCCCACCGACAACAGCCCTATCCCCTCACTCCCACCTACAATAGCCGCATCCCCTCACTCCCAACTTCCCTCTACAATAGCTGTATCCCCTCACTCCCACCTACAATAGCCGTATCCCCTCACTCCCACCTACAATAGCCGTATCCCCTCACTCCCACCTACAATAGCCGTATCCCCTCACTCCCGCCTACAATAGCCGTAGCCCCTCACTCCCACCTACCCTCACTCCCACCTACCCTCACTCCCACCTACAATAGCCGTATCCCCTCACTCCCACCTACAATAGCCGTATCCCCTCACTCCCACCTACAATAGCCGTATCCCCTCACTCCCACCTACAATAGCCGTATCCCCTCACTCCCACCTACAATAGCCGTATCCCCTCACTCCCACCTACAATAGCCGTATCCCCTCACTCCCGCCTACAATAGCCGTATCCCCTCACTCCCACCTACAATAGCCGTACCCCCTCACTCCCACCTACAATAGCCGTACCCCCTCACTCCCGCCTACAATAGCCGTACCCCCTCACTCCCACCTACAATAGCCGTACCCCCTCACTCCCACCTACAATAGCCGTACCCCCTCACTCCCACCTACAATAGCCGTACCCCCTCACTCCCACCTACCCTCACTCCCACCTACAATAGCCGTATCCCCTCACTCCCACCTACAATAGCCGTACCCCCTCACTCCCGCCTACAATAGCCGTACCCCCTCACTCCCGCCTACAATAGCCGTACCCCCTCACTCCCGTCTACAATAGCCGCATCCCCTCACTCCCACCTTCCCTCTACAATAGCTGTATCCCCTCACTCCCACCTACAATAGCCGTATCCCCTCACTCCCACCTACAATTGCCGCAACCCCTCACTCCCAACTTCCCTCTACAATAGCCGTATCCCCTCACTCCCACCTACAATAGCCGCATCCCCTCACTCCCACCTTCCCTCTACAATAGCTGTATCCCCTCACTCCCACCTACAATAGCCGTATCCCCTCACTCCCACCTACAATAGCCGTATCCCCTCACTCCGGCCTACAATAGCCGTATCCCCTCACTCCCGCCTACAATAGCCGTACCCCCTCACTCCCACCGACAACAGCCGCACCCCCTCACTCCCACCGACAACAGCCCTATCCCCTCACTCCCACCTACAATAGCCGTATCCCCTCACTCCCAACTTCCCTCTACAATAGCTGTATCCCCTCACTCCCACCTACAATAGCCGTATCCGCTCACTCCCACCTACAATAGCCGTATCCCCTCACTCCCACCTACAATAGCCGCATCCCCTCACTCCCACCTTCCCTCTACAATAGCTGTATCCCCTCACTCCCACCTACAATAGCCGTATCCCCTCACTCCCACCTACAATAGCCGCATCCCCTCACTCCCGCCTACAATAGCCGTATCCCCTCACTCCCGCCTTCCCTCTACAATAGCTGTATCCCCTCACTCCCACCTTTCCCCTACAATAGCCGTATCCCCTCACTCCCGCCTTCCCTCTACAATAGCTGTATCCCCTCACTCCCACCGTCCCTCTACAATAGCCGCATCCCCTCACTCCCACCTTCCCTCTACAATAGCTGTATCCCCTCACTCCCACCTACAATAGCTGTATCCCCTCACTCCCACCTACAATAGCCGCATCCCCTCACTCCCAACGTCCCTCTACAATAGCTGTATCCCCTCACTCCCACCTACAATAGCTGTATCCCCTCACTCCCACCTACAATAGCCGTATCCCCTCACTCCCGCCTACAATAGCCGTATCCCCTCACTCCCACCTACAATAGCCGCATCCCCTCACTCCCACCTACCATAGCCTTATCCCCTCACTCCCACCTACAATAGCCGCATCCCCTCACTCCCACCTTCCCTCTACAATAGCTGTATCCCCTCACTCCCACCTACAATAGCTGTAACCCCTCACTCCCACCTACAATTGCCGCATCCCCTCACTCCCAACTTCCCTCTACAATAGCTGTATCCCCTCACACCCACCTACAATAGCCGTATCCCCTCACTCCCACCTACAATAGCCGTATCCCCTCACTCCCACCTACAATAGCCGTATCCCCTCACTCCCACCGACAACAGCCGCACCCCCTCACTCCCACCGACAACAGCCCTATCCCCTCACTCCCACCTACAATAGCCGTATCCCCTCACTCCCAACTTCCCTCTACAATAGCTGTATCCCCTCACTCCCACCTACAATTGCCGCATCCCCTCACTCCCAACTTCCCTCTACAATAGCTGTATCCCCTCACACCCACCTACAATAGCCGTATCCCCTCACTCCCACCTACAATAGCCGTATCCCCTCACTCCCACCTACAATAACCGTATCCCCTCACTCCCACCTACAATAGCCGCATCCCCTCACTCCCACCTTCCCTCTACAATAGCTGTATCCCCTCACTCCCACCTACAATAGCCGTATCCCCTCACTCCCACCTACAATAGCCGTATCCCCTCACTCCCGCCTACAATAGCCATATCCCCTCACTCCCGCCTACAATAGCCGTATCCCCTCACTCCCACCGACAACAGCCGCACCCCCTCACTCCCACCGACAACAGCCCTATCCCCTCACTCCCACCTACAATAGCCGTATCCCCTCACTCCCACCTACAATAGCCGTACCCCCTCACTCCCACCTACAATAGCCGTACCCCCTCACTCCCGTCTACAATAGCCGCATCCCCTCACTCCCACCTTCCCTCTACAATAGCTGTATCCCCTCACTCCCACCTACAATAGCTGTATCCCCTCACTCCCACCTACAATTGCCGCATCCCCTCACTCCCAACTTCCCTCTACAATAGCCGTATCCCCTCACTCCCACCTACAATAGCCGCATCCCCTCACTCCCACCTTCCCTCTACAATAGCTGTATCCCCTCACTCCCACCTACAATAGCCGTATCCCCTCACTCCCACCTACAATAGCCGTACCCCCTCACTCCCGTCTACAATAGCCGCATCCCCTCACTCCCACCTTCCCTCTACAATAGCTGTATCCCCTCACTCCCACCTACAATAGCTGTATCCCCTCACTCCCACCTACAATTGCCGCATCCCCTCACTCCCAACTTCCCTCTACAATAGCCGTATCCCCTCACTCCCACCTACAATAGCCGCATCCCCTCACTCCCACCTTCCCTCTACAATAGCTGTATCCCCTCACTCCCACCTACAATAGCCGTACCTCCTCACTCCCACCTACAATAGCCGTACCCCCTCACTCCCGTCTACAATAGCCGCATCCCCTCACTCCCACCTTCCCTCTACAATAGCTGTATCCCCTCACTCCCACCTACAATAGCTGTATCCCCTCACTCCCACCTACAATTGCCGCATCCCCTCACTCCCAACTTCCCTCTACAATAGCCGTATCCCCTCACTCCCACCTACAATAGCCGCATCCCCTCACTCCCACCTTCCCTCTACAATAGCTGTATCCCCTCACTCCCACCTACAATAGCCGTATCCCCTCACTCCCACCTACAATAGCCGTATCCCCTCACTCCCGCCTACAATAGCCGTATCCCCTCACTCCCGCCTACAATAGCCGTACCCCCTCACTCCCACCGACAACAGCCGCACCCCCTCACTCCCACCGACAACAGCCCTATCCCCTCACTCCCACCTACAATAGCCGTATCCCCTCACTCCCAACTTCCCTCTACAATAGCTGTATCCCCTCACTCCCACCTACAATAGCCGTATCCCCTCACTCCCACCTACAATAGCCGTATCCCCTCACTCCCACCTACAATAGCTGCATCCCCTCACTCCCACCTTCCCTCTACAATAGCTGTATCCCCTCACTCCCACCTACAATAGCCGTATCCCCTCACTCCCACCTACAATAGCCGCATCCCCTCACTCCCGCCTACAATAGCCGTATCCCCTCACTCCCGCCTACAATAGCCGTATCCCCTCACTCCCACCGACAACAGCCGCACCCCCTCACTCCCACCGACAACAGCCCTATCCCCTCACTCCCACCTACAATAGCCGTATCCCCTCACTCCCAACTTCCCTCTACAATAGCTGTATCCCCTCACTCCCACCTACAATAGCCGTATCCCCTCACTCCCACCTACAATAGCCGTATCCCCTCACTCCCACCTACAATAGCCGCATCCCCTCACTCCCACCTTCCCTCTACAATAGCTGTATCCCCTCACTCCCACCTACAATAGCCGTATCCCCTCACTCCCACCTACAATAGCCGTATCCCCTCACTCCCGCCTACAATAGCCGTATCCCCTCACTCCCACCGACAACAGCCGCACCCCCTCACTCCCACCAACAACAGCCCTATCCCCTCACTCCCACCTACAATAGCCGTATCCCCTCACTCCCAACTTCCCTCTACAATAGCTGTATCCCCTCACTCCCACCTACAATAGCCGTATCCCCTCACTCCCACCTACAATAGCCGTATCCCCTCACTCCCACCTACAATAGCCGCATCCCCTCACTCCCACCTTCCCTCTACAATAGCTGTATCCCCTCACTCCCACCTACAATAGCCGTATCCCCTCACTCCCGCCTACAATAGCCGTATCCCCTCACTCCCACCGACAACAGCCGCACCCCCTCACTCCCACCGACAACAGCCCTATCCCCTCACTCCCACCTACAATAGCCGTATCCCCTCACTCCCAACTTCCCTCTACAATAGCTGTATCCCCTCACTCCCACCTACAATAGCCGTATCCCCTCACTCCCACCTACAATAGCCGTATCCCCTCACTCCCACCTACAATAGCCGTATCCCCTCACTCCCACCTACAATAGCCGCATCCCCTCACTCCCACCTTCCCTCTACAATAGCTGTATCCCCTCACTCCCACCTACAATAGCCGTATCCCCTCACTCCCGCCTACAATAGCCGTATCCCCTCACTCCCACCGACAACAGCCGCACCCCCTCACTCCCACCTACAATAGCCGTATCCCCTCACTCCCACCTACAATAGCCGTACCCCCTCACTCCCACCTACAATAGCCGTACCCCCTCACTCCCGTCTACAATAGCCGCATCCCCTCACTCCCACCTTCCCTCTACAATAGCTGTATCCCCTCACTCCCACCTACAATAGCTGTATCCCCTCACTCCCACCTACAATTGCCGCATCCCCTCACTCCCAACTTCCCTCTACAATAGCCGTATCCCCTCACTCCCACCTACAATAGCCGCATCCCCTCACTCCCACCTTCCCTCTACAATAGCTGTATCCCCTCACTTCCACCTACAATAGCCGTATCCCCTCACTCCCACCTACAATAGCCGTACCCCCTCACTCCCGTCTACAATAGCCGCATCCCCTCACTCCCACCTTCCCTCTACAATAGCTGTATCCCCTCACTCCCACCTACAATAGCTGTATCCCCTCACTCCCACCTACAATTGCCGCATCCCCTCACTCCCAACTTCCCTCTACAATAGCCGTATCCCCTCACTCCCACCTACAATAGCCGCATCCCCTCACTCCCACCTTCCCTCTACAATAGCTGTATCCCCTCACTCCCACCTACAATAGCCGTACCCCCTCACTCCCACCTACAATAGCCGTACCCCCTCACTCCCGTCTACAATAGCCGCATCCCCTCACTCCCACCTTCTCTCTACAATAGCTGTATCCCCTCACTCCCACCTACAATAGCTGTATCCCCTCACTCCCACCTACAATTGCCGCATCCCCTCACTCCCAACTTCCCTCTACAATAGCCGTATCCCCTCACTCCCACCTACAATAGCCGCATCCCCTCACTCCCACCTTCCCTCTACAATAGCTGTATCCCCTCACTCCCACCTACAATAGCCGTATCCCCTCACTCCCACCTACAATAGCCGTATCCCCTCACTCCCGCCTACAATAGCCGTATCCCCTCACTCCCGCCTACAATAGCCGTACCCCCTCACTCCCACCGACATCAGCCGCACCCCCTCACTCCCACCGACAACAGCCCTATCCCCTCACTCCCACCTACAATAGCCGTATCCCCTCACTCCCAACTTCCCTCTACAATAGCTGTATCCCCTCACTCCCACCTACAATAGCCGTATCCCCTCACTCCCACCTACAATAGCCGTATCCCCTCACTCCCACCTACAATAGCCGCATCCCCTCACTCCCACCTTCCCTCTACAATAGCTGTATCCCCTCACTCCCACCTACAATAGCCGTATCCCCTCACTCCCACCTACAATAGCCGCATCCCCTCACTCCCGCCTACAATAGCCGTATCCCCTCACTCCCGCCTACAATAGCCGTATCCCCTCACTCCCACCGACAACAGCCGCACCCCCTCACTCCCACCGACAACAGCCCTATCCCCTCACTCCCACCTACAATAGCCGTATCCCCTCACTCCCAACTTCCCTCTACAATAGCTGTATCCCCTCACTCCCACCTACAATAGCCGTATCCCCTCACTCCCACCTACAATAGCCGTATCCCCTCACTCCCACCTACAATAGCCGCATCCCCTCACTCCCACCTTCCCTCTACAATAGCTGTATCCCCTCACTCCCACCTACAATAGCCGTATCCCCTCACTCCCACCTACAATAGCCGTATCCCCTCACTCCCGCCTACAATAGCCGTATCCCCTCACTCCCACCGACAACAGCCGCACCCCCTCACTCCCACCAACAACAGCCCTATCCCCTCACTCCCACCTACAATAGCCGTATCCCCTCACTCCCAACTTCCCTCTACAATAGCTGTATCCCCTCACTCCCACCTACAATAGCCGTATCCCCTCACTCCCACCTACAATAGCCGTATCCCCTCACTCCCACCTACAATAGCCGCATCCCCTCACTCCCACCTTCCCTCTACAATAGCTGTATCCCCTCACTCCCACCTACAATAGCCGTATCCCCTCACTCCCGCCTACAATAGCCGTATCCCCTCACTCCCATCGACAACAGCCGCACCCCCTCACTCCCACCGACAACAGCCCTATCCCCTCACTCCCACCTACAATAGCCGTATCCCCTCACTCCCAACTTCCCTCTACAATAGCTGTATCCCCTCACTCCCACCTACAATAGCCGTATCCCCTCACTCCCACCTACAATAGCCGTATCCCCTCACTCCCACCTACAATAGCCGTATCCCCTCACTCCCACCTACAATAGCCGCATCCCCTCACTCCCACCTTCCCTCTACAATAGCTGTATCCCCTCACTCCCACCTACAATAGCCGTATCCCCTCACTCCCGCCTACAATAGCCGTATCCCCTCACTCCCACCGACAACAGCCGCACCCCCTCACTCCCACCGACAACAGCCCTATCCCCTCACTCCCACCTACAATAGCCGTATCCCCTCACTCCCAACTTCCCTCTACAATAGCTGTATCCCCTCACTCCCACCTACAATAGCCGTATCCCCTCACTCCCACCTACAATAGCCGTATCCCCTCACTCCCACCTACAATAGCCGCATCCCCTCACTCCCACCTTCCCTCTACAATAGCTGTATCCCCTCACTCCCACCTACAATAGCCGTATCCCCTCACTCCCACCTACAATAGCCGTATCCCCTCACTCCCGCCTACAATAGCCGTATCCCCTCACTTCCACCTACCCTCACTCCCACCGACAACAGCCGCACCCCGTCACTCCCACCGACAACAGCCCTATCCCCTCACTCCCACCTACAATAGCCGTATCCCCTCACTCCCACCTACAATAGCCGCATCCCCTCACTCCCAACTTCCCTCTACAATAGCTGTATCCCCTCACTCCCACCTACAATAGCCGTATCCCCTCACTCCCACCTACAATAGCCGTATCCCCTCACTCCCACCTACAATAGCCGTATCCCCTCACTCCCACCTACAATAGCCGTACCCCCTCACTCCCACCTACAATAGCCGTACCCCCTCACTCCCACCTACAATAGCCGCATCCCCTCACTCCCACCTATAATAGCCGTACCCCCTCACTCCCGCCTACCCTCACTCCCACCTACAATAGCCGTATCCCCTCACTCCCGCCTACAATAGCCGTATCCCCTCACTCCCACCTACAATAGCCGTACCCCCTCACTCCCACCTACAATAGCCGTATCCCCTCACTCCCACCTACAATAGCCGTATCCCCTCACTCCCACCTACAATAGCCGTACCCCCTCACTCCCACCTACAATAGCCGTATCCCCTCACTCCCACCTACAATAGCCGCATCCCCTCACTCCCACCTACAATAGCCGTACCCCCTCACTCCCACCTACAATAGCCGTATCCCCTCACTCCCACCTACAATTGCCGTATCCCCTCACTCCCACCGACAACAGCCACACCCCCTCACTCCCACCTACAACAGCCCTATCCCCTCACTCCCACCTACAATAGCCGTATCCCCTCACTCCCAACTTCCCTCTACAATAGCTGTATCCCCTCACTCCCACCTACAATAGCCGTATCCCCTCACTCCCACCTACAATAGCCGTATCCCCTCACTCCCACCTACAATAGCCGTATCCCCTCACTCCCACCTACAATAGCCGCATCCCCTCACTCCCACCTTCCCTCTACAATAGCTGTATCCCCTCACTCCCACCTACAATAGCCGTATCCCCTCACTCCCGCCTACAATAGCCGTATCCCCTCACTCCCACCGACAACAGCCGCACCCCCTCACTCCCACCGACAACAGCCCTATCCCCTCACTCCCACCTACAATAGCCGTATCCCCTCACTCCCAACTTCCCTCTACAATAGCTGTATCCCCTCACTCCCACCTACAATAGCCGTATCCCCTCACTCCCACCTACAATAGCCGTATCCCCTCACTCCCACCTACAATAGCCGCATCCCCTCACTCCCACCTTCCCTCTACAATAGCTGTATCCCCTCACTCCCACCGACAATAGCCGTATCCCCTCACTCCCACCTACAATAGCCGTATCCCCTCACTCCCGCCTACAATAGCCGTATCCCCTCACTTCCACCTACCCTCACTCCCACCGACAACAGCCGCACCCCGTCACTCCCACCGACAACAGCCCTATCCCCTCACTCCCACCTACAATAGCCGTATCCCCTCACTCCCACCTACAATAGCCGCATCCCCTCACTCCCAACTTCCCTCTACAATAGCTGTATCCCCTCACTCCCACCTACAATAGCCGTATCCCCTCACTCCCACCTACAATAGCCGTATCCCCTCACTCCCACCTACAATAGCCGTACCCCCTCACTCCCACCTACAATAGCCGTACCCCCTCACTCCCACCTACAATAGCCGTACCCCCTCACTCCCACCTATAATAGCCGTACCCCCTCACTCCCGCCTACCCTCACTCCCACCTACAATAGCCGTATCCCCTCACTCCCGCCTACAATAGCCGTATCCCCTCACTCCCGCCTACAATAGCCGTACCCCCTCACTCCCACCTACAATAGCCGTATCCCCTCACTCCCACCTACAATAGCCGTATCCCCTCACTCCCACCTACAATAGCCGTACCCCCTCACTCCCACCTACAATAGCCGTATCCCCTCACTCCCACCTACAATAGCCGTATCCCCTCACTCCCACCTACAATAGCCGTATCCCCTCACTCCCACCTACAATAGCCGCATCCCCTCACTCCCACCTACAATAGCCGTACCCCCTCACTCCCACCTACAATAGCCGTATCCCCTCACTCCCACCTACAATTGCCGTATCCCTCACTCCCACCTACAATAGCCGTATCCCCTCACTCCCACCTACAATAGCCGTATCCCCTCACTCCCACCGACAACAGCCGCACCCCCTCACTCCCGCCTACAATAGCCGTATCCCCTCACTCCCACCTACAATAGCCGTATCCCCTCACTCCCACCTACAATAGCCGCATCCCCTCACTCCCACCTACAATAGCCGTACCCCCTCACTCCCACCTACAATAGCCGTATCCCCTCACTCCCACCTACAATTGCCGTATCCCTCACTCCCACCTACAATAGCTGTATCCCCTCACTCCCACCTACAATAGCCATATCCCCTCACTCCCACCTACAATAGCCATATCCCCTCACTCCCACCTACAATTGCCGTATCCCTCACTCCCACCTACAATTGCCGTATCCCTCACTCCCACCTACAATTGCCGTATCCCTCACTCCCGCCTACAATAGCCGTACCCCCTCACTCCCACCTACAATTGCCGTATCCCCTCACTCCCACCTACAATTGCCGTATCCCTCACTCCCACCTACAATTGCCGTAGACCCTCACTCCCACCTTACCTCACTCCCACCTACAATTGCCGTATCCCTCACTCCCACCTACAATTGCCGTAGACCCTCACTCCCACCTTACCTCACTCCCGCCTACAATAGCTGTATCCCCTCACTCCCACCTACAATAGCCGTATCCCTCACTCCCAGCCGCGCCCGCCCCTGCTGGGCCCGACTCTGTCTTTGCCACGGTAACAGGGGGAGCCCTAAATGGCTCCCGGTTCCAAAAATTGCTGAGTATTTCCAGCTGAAAAAAAAAGTGACGGGCAGCCCACCTCGCTCGCTGGTCCTTGCTGCCGTGTCCCCTTTAACTCAAGGTAGCTGTATCTCGCCGGTTGATCCTACACGATAGTTTTGAAGAAATACCAGCGGTTTCTGGTAGATTTCACAATCCATCATCCGCTATTTCAGAAAACGGCGGAAACATTTTCGGGAGTTGTTGATCGCGTCGCCCGTCTATTTGCATATCCACTGCATTCGCCAATTGGACAACAGGCGCCCAGCCCCTGTCGTCCATTGGTTCAAAACCTGACAGTCACCGTCCGCCCACGCCTCTATTGGTCAACCCTAACACCGCCCGAATGCGTTGCTGGCTTCCGATTGGAGAAGCGGGGCTGGGGAGGCAGGCCGGTGGCTGCGGCACCGCCTCCCCCAGTTGGAAAGTCAAATGAGGGACAGTTGCATTTTTATAGCGCCTCTGCTTATTTACTGGTAATCACAAAGAGCTTTATAGTCAATGCGGGGAGTTTTGACATGATTACTGTTACCATGAAAGAAGTGCAGCAGCCAAGCTTCGCACAGCAAGATCCCACAAACAGGAATGAGACTATGAGCAGATAAACTTTCTTTGCTGATATTTTGGAGGAAGAAATACAATCGAGGACACCAACCGTAACCCCTCTGATCTTTTTCAATACAGCACCATTAAATTGGAGAGTCCCAGCTGTCACAGGGATTCCCTCCTTAGGCCATTGTGGGTCAACTCAGTGGTTCAAGCTGACCATCACCTTCTCAAGGGGCAGCCATGAGCATAAACAAACTGGCGACACAGGGATACAGGGTAAGAGGACACTGAGGAAGGGGCTGCATGTTAAATGAGAGGAGTAACCGAATTCATACAGTGAGGAGGAGGCTATTCAGCCCATCGTACCTGCACTGGGTGACTGGGCATGACTTTGTGTCACTCTCCTGTGTTTTCCCATGATGACATCACGACAACCTTGATATTAAGAGCAGACTGGGGGCAATGGGGCCATGAGGTGCACTCACAGAATTTGACAGCTCAGGAGGAGGCCGTTCGACCCATTGCATCTGTACTGGCTCTGAAAAGAGGTATTCAGCTAGTCCCATTTTGCAGCTCTGTCTCCCACAGCCGTCTAAGCTCAGCACGTTCAGTTATATACCCAGCTCTCCTTCGGACCCTCAGGTCGAATCTGCCTCCACCACTCTCCCAGAGACAAAAAAAAACAACTGCAGATGCTGTAACACAGCCTCAGGAGATGAAGAAGGGTTACACCTGAAATGTCATGGATTGTGGGAGGAAATCGGAGTACCCCACACAGACTCCACACAGACAGCTGCCCGAGGCTGGAATCGAACCTGGGTCTGTGGTGCTGTGAGGCTGCAGTGCTAACCAGTGAGCCACTCCACAACCACCTGGTGAAGGAGCGACGCTCCGAAAGCTAGTGCTTCCAATTAAACCTGTTGGACTATAACCTGGCGTTGTGAGAATTTTTAACCTGGAATGGCCACCTCTCCACCTCCTGATGCTGCCTGGCTTGCTGTGTTTGATTAGATTAGATTACTTACGGTGTGGAAACAGGCCCTTCGGCCCAACAAGTCCACAGTGACCTGGCGAAGCGCAACCCACCCGGACCCATTCCCCTAATTTAGCACGGCCAATTCACCCTCACCTGCACACCTTGGGATTGTTTTTCCTGCCTGTCTACTCCACCACTCTCCCAGGCAGAACATTCCAAACCCTAACTATTCTGAGTAAAGACATTTCTCCCAAATACGGCCACATTTACGCCCGCATGTGGGCGGCACGGTGGCACGGTGGTTAGCACTGCTGCCTCACAGCGCCAGAGACCCGGGTTCACTTCCCGACTCAGGCGACTGACTGTGTGGAGTTTACACGTTCTCCCCGTGTCTGCGTGGGTTTCCTCCGGGTGCTCCGGTTTCCCCCCACAGTCCAAAGATGTGCAGGTCAGGTGAATTGGCCGTGCTAAATTGCCCGTAGTGTTAGGTAAGGGGTAAATGTAGGGGTATGGGTGGGTTACGCTTCGGCGGGTCGGTGTGGACTTGTTGGGCCGAAGGGCCTGTTTCCACACGGTAAGTAATCTAATCTAATCTAATTTCTGTTGTTGCTTACATTGTGGAGTGAATTCCTCTCCCATGAAGAAAGGAGTGGGGCATTTGGGTAAGGGGCAGTGCCAGGGTGAGGCTGGTCACAGGAGATTGGGTTGGAATGGATTCAGGGAGGAAGCCCAGGCAGGTAAATGGGGCCACAGTGACAGAGGAGGGGAGGGGGGGGGGGGGGGGGGGGGGGGTTGAAGCAAGGGCAGAGGGAACTCCAGGGGTCACGAGAAGAGTGCAGGGGCTCAGGGAAATACTTCAGGTCAGAGGGGGAAACGATCCAAAGTGTGGGAATCAAAAGAAACGTTCCCATTGCTGAGTTCAGGCCAAGCGCAGGGGGGTCCCGACCTGAGAATGAACAGCCAGGACGGGATTCTGAGCTCAAACTCCCGAAACCGAGTGAATCAAATCAGAAACCAGATAAAAGACTGATTGTGGCAACACTCTGTTGAAGAGAAATGGAAGTCACATCAAGCAGTTCTCCCTTGTCTTTTTGGAATCAGGAGCAAAGGCTCAGCGAGTATAGGAACATTGGTCTCACTGACATTAGAAAGCAGCCATCCAGTCAGCTGAGCTAGCCCACTGTCAGCTGAGCTGTCAATTCACGGCTGTGCAAGGCCTGGAGGATGGATAGCGCTGACATTTCTGTCAGGATCACAGGATGAAATTGTTTGACTCATTTTTGATCCCAGGGTCCAGGGGTCTGTCGCAGTGGGGCGGAGGGGGAAGCGGGGGTAATGATGGCCGCTGTGTGGCAGAGTGAGCCACGGCCCACACAGACACACACTCACACACGCACAGACTCACACACACACACTCACTCACACACACAGAGACACACACATACAGACACACACTCACACAGAGAGACACACACACACTCACACACACACACAGACTCACACAGAGACACACACTCACAGGCATACACTCACACACACACAGATACACACTCACACGCACACACGCACAGACTCACACAGAGACACACACTCACACACACAGACACACACTCACACAGAGACACACACTCACACATGCACAGACTCACACATACACAGAGACACACACTCACACACAGACCCACACACACACAGATACACACTCACACGCACACACACTCACACACACACACAGACTCACACAGAGACACACACAGACTCACACACACACACAGAGACACACACACACTCACAGAGACACACACTCACAGACTCACACACACACAGACACACACTCACATACAGACCCACACACACACAGACACACACTCACACGCACACACTCACACACACAGACACACACTCAGAGACACACACAGACACACACTCAGAGACACACACTCACACACACAGACACAGAGACACACTCACACGCACACACTCACACGCACACACTCTCTCACGCACACAGACACACACACAAACTCACACGCACACACACAGACACAGAGACACACTCACACGCACACACTCATACACACAGACACACACTCACACACAGACTCACACACATAGTCTCTTACACACACACACTCTCACACACACGCACAGACACACAGACACACACTCACACAGACACACACTCAGACACACACTCTCACAGACACACGCACACACACAGACAGACACACACAGAGACACACACTCACACTCTCACAGACACACGCACACACACAGACACACACACAGAGACACACACACACACTCACACAGAGACACACTCACACACACAGACACACACACACACAAACAGACATGCACACCCACACTCACACAGATACACACACTCACACATGCACACAGACACACATACACACACACTCACACAGAGACACACACACATGCACACAGACACACATACACACACACTCACACAGTGACACACACAGGCGCACAAACACACACACATGCAGACGCACACACTCTCACAGACACACACACAGACACATACACTCTCTCACAGACACACACACACTCTCACACACACACACAGACTCACACTCACATGCACTCTCACAGACACACACGCACACCCACACATGCATACACACAGAGACACAGACACACAAACAGACACACACACACATTCTCACAGACACACACACTCCCACACACGCACAGACACAAACACACACAGAGACACACACATTCTCACAGACACACACACTCACACACGCACAGACACAAACACACACAGAGACACACACACTCTCACAGACACACACGCACACTCACACAGACACACGCGCACACACAAACGCACACGCACACACTCACAGACACAAACACACACACTCGCACACACACACATACCCACACGCACACACACACTCACACGCAGACACGCACGCGCATGCACATGCACACACACGCACACACACACGTACACACACACGCACATGCACACACACACACACACACGCACACACACACGTACACACACACGCACATGCACACACACACACACGCACACACACTCATATGCACACACACTCATACGCACACATGCACACACACACACACTCACACACACACACTCACACACACACACACTCGCACACTCTCACACACACACTTGCACACTCTCACACACACACACTCACACACTCTCACACACACACACTCGCACACTCTCACACACACACACTCACACCCACACGCACACTCACACACACATGCACACTAACACACACGCTTCAATTGAGCTCAGGATTCAGCGGGGGGGGGGGGGGTTGGGGAGGATGCAGTTGACCAGATCAAAGCTCTGAAAAAGGAAATGGAGTTTCTCATTCCTGCTTCTTCATCTGGGATCGTTATTTTTCGAAGGGAGGCATTTGCCACGGTTACACTCAGCAGGCAGCCTGGTCCAGAGGAGGGGGCAGGGTGAAGACATGGGGACCTGAGACCTCCCCCCTAGGAGACTGCAAGCTGCGCCTGTGGAGGGGAACCGGGGCCTTCCATTGCGCAGAGAGTGGATCTGCCTGACGATGGGCAGGTGCCGACTGGAGATACCACCACCCAGGCCTGATTGGTAGGCCGCACAGCTTGGGAGATAGCGCTGTGGGGGGTGGGGGGTTGGGGGGGGTGGCTGCAGATCACAGTGGGATTGAAAACCCTGCGAACACACGCTGCATCTCCCAACCAGCAGCATGCACTCGGGAGTTCAACAAGGTCTCCCACAGGAAAGTACATCAGCTTATCCCGGGTAGTCTGGGCCGGATCTCCGTGGAGATAACCCGTCTGGACGCGGTATTGGAGCACACCTGGGCAGACTCCAGAGCCGGGGGTAAGGGTTGGAAGTTCACTCCCTCAGGTGATCCCTGTCACAACTCCCGGCTTCCTCAAGCACCAGCTTCCCGAGTAGGGGATGGCCTGGTGGGTGATAGAGAATGGGCCCAGTGTGAGATCCTCTCAGTGATGCTGAACAGCACTGCCACACCGTCAACATCGGGGCATACAGGCATCTTGATGTGACTTGACTTTGAGTTTATTGTCACGTGTTTTGTACAGTAAGACCAACACAAGATCCAGATAGCGCCTGCTTTTCAAAAGGTCAATTTACGCCACTTCAATTTTACAAAAGTCCTGCATTGGAACCTGTTTTCACGAAACAACAGGAACCCGAAGAGCATTTTCGGTTTTATGAGAAAAGTAATCGCTTCACTTTACGCTGTGTTGGCCTGTGAAAGGTCTCATAGGAACACTCGAACAAAAACTTTTCATTTGTCACCCGGAAATGAAACGGCGCCATTTTGAATAGTCTAAAAGTAAGGAATCAAAGAAAAAGAAAGTTAGAGTTTGAGGAGGGTCCATCAGTCCTGAGCCAGCTCATCACCGTCAATGAGGTCAGTGCTGCCATCGACACCAGACACAAGCTGTATCGAGGTTGGGGAGTCCCTCAGGTGCCATCTTTTACCATTGCACCGATCTTGCCAACATCACCTCCACCAATGGAGCAGCCGCCAATTCCAGGTCCTGTCCTTGCTCTGGGAAAGTAAGTAGGGGCCACGCTTCTCCACTCTGGGCCTACTCGCCTCCACCCTGGGCCCACTCTCCTCCACCGTGGGCCCACTCTCCTCCACCCTGGGCCCACTCTCCTCCACCGTGGGCCCACTCTCCTCCACCCTGGGCCCACTCTCCTCCGCCCTGGGCCCACTCTCCTCTGCTCTGGGCCCACTCTCCTCTGCTCTGGGCCCACTCTCCTCTGCCCTGGGCCCACTCTCCTCCGTCCTGGGCCCACTCTCCTCCGCTCTGAGCCCACTCTCCTCCGCTCTGGGCGCACTCTCCTCCGCTCTGGGCGCACTCTCCTCCACCCTGGGACAACTCTCCTCTGCCCTGGGCCCACTCTCCTCCGCCCTGGGCCCACTCTCCTCCGCGCTGGGCCCACTCTCCTCCGCTCTGGGCGCACTCTCCTCCGCTCTGGGCCCACTCTCCTCTGCCCTGGGCCCACTCTCCTCCGCCCTGGGCCTATCTCCTCCACCCTGGGCCCACTCTCCTCCACCCTGGGCCTATCTCCTCCACCCTGGGCCCACTCTCCTCCACCCTGGGCCTATCTCCTCCACCCTGGGCCCACTCTCCTCCACCCTGGGTCTATCTCCTCCATCCTGGGCCCACTCTCCTCCACCCTGGGCCTATCTCCTCCACCCTGGGCCCACTCTCCTCCACTCTGGGCCTATCTATTCCACACTGGGCCCACTCTCCTCCGCCCTGGGCCCACTCTCCTCTGCCCTGGGCCCACTCTCCTCCACCCTGGGCCTATCCCCTCCACCCTGGGCCTATCTCCTCCACCCTGGACGCACTCTCCTCCACCCTGGGCCTATCTCCTCCACCCTGGACTCACTCTCCTGCACCCTGGGCCTATCACCTCCACCCTGGGCCCACTCTCCTCCACCCTGGGCCCACTCTTCTCCTCCCTGGGCCCACTCTCCTCCACCCTGGGCCTACCTCCTCCACCCTGGACCCACTCTCCTCCACCCTGGGCCTATCTCCTCCACCCTGGACCCACTCTACTCCACCCTGGGCCTATCTCCTCCACCCTGGACCCACTCTCCTCCACCCTGGGCCTATCTCCTCCACCCTGGGCCCACTCTCCTCTGCCCTGGGCCCACTCTCCTCCACCCTGGGCCTATCTCCTCCACCCTGGACCCACTCTCCTCCACCCTGGACCTATCTCCTCCACCCTGGACCTACTCTCCTCCACCCTGGACCTATCTCCTCCACCCTGGACCTACTCTCCTCCACCCTGGACCTATCTCCTCCACCCTGGACCCACTCCCCTCTGCCCTGGGCCTATCTCCTCCACCCTGGGCCCACACTCCTCCACCCTGGGCCCACTCTCCTCCACCCTGGGCCCACTCTCCTCTGCCCTGGGTCCACTCTCCTCCACCCTGGGCCTATCTCCTCCATCCTGGACCCACTCTCCTCCACCCTGGACCTATCACCACTACCCTGGGCCCACTCTCCTCCACCCTGGACCTATCTCCTCCACACTGGGCCTACACGCCTCCACCCTGGGCCTATCTCCTCCACCCTGGACCCACTCCCCTCCACCCTGGGCCTATCCCCTCTGCCCTGGGCCCACTCTCCTCTACCCTGGGCCTATCTCCTCCATCCTGGACCCACTCTCCTCCACCCTGGACCTATCTCCTCCACCCTGGACCTACTCTCCTCCACCCTGGACCTATCTCCTCCACCCTGGACCCACTCCCCTCCGCCCTGGGCCTATCTCCTCCACCCTGGGCCTACATTCCTCCACCCCGGGCCCACTCTCCTCCACCCTGGGCCCACTCTCCTCTGCCCTGGGCCCACTCTCCTCCACCCTGGGCCTATCTCCTCCATCCTGGACCCACTCTCCTCCACCCTGGACCTATCTCCTCCACCCTGGGCCCACTCTCCTCCACCCTGGACCTATCTCCTCCACACTGGGCCTACACGCCTCCACCCTGGGCCTATCTCCTCCACCCTGGACCCACTCTCCTCCACCCTGGACCTATCTCCTCCACCCTGGGCCCAATCTCGTCCACCCTGGGCCTATCTCCTCCACCCTGGGCCCACTCTCCTCCACCCTGGGCCCACTCTCCTCCACCCTGAGCACACTCTCCTCCGCTCTGGGCCAACTCTCCTCCACCGTGGGCCCACTCTCCTCCACCCTGGGCCCACTCTCCTCCACCGTGGGCCCACTCTCCTCCACCCTGGGCCCACTCTCCTCCGCCCTGGGCCCACTCTCCTCTGCTCTGGGCCCACTCTCCTCTGCCCTGGGCCCACTCTCCTCCGTCCTGGGCCCACTCTCCTCCGCTCTGAGCCCACTCTCCTCCGCTCTGGGCGCACTCTCCTCCGCTCTGGGCGCACTCTCCTCCACCCTGGGACAACTCTCCTCTGCCCTGGGCCCACTCTCCTCCGCCCTGGGCCCACTCTCCTCCGCGCTGGGCCCACTCTCCTCCGCTCTGGGCGCACTCTCCTCCGCTCTGGGCCCACTCTCCTCTGCCCTGGGCCCACTCTCCTCCGCCCTGGGCCTATCTCCTCCGCCCTGGGCCTATCTCCTCCACCCTGGGCCTATCTCCTCCACCCTGGGCCCACTCTCCTCCACCCTGGGCCTATCTCCTCCACCCTGGGCCGATCTATTCCACACTGGGCCCACTCTCCTCCGCCCTGGGCCCACTCTCCTCTGCCCTGGGCCCACTCTCCTCTGCCCTGGGCCCACTCTCCTCCACCCTGGGCCTATCCCCTCCACCCTGGGCCTATCTCCTCCACCCTGGACCCACTCTCCTCCACCCTGGGCCTATCTCCTCCACCCTGGACTCACTCTCCTGCACCCTGGGCCTATCACCTCCACCCTGGGCCCACTCTCCTCCACCCTGGGCCTATCTCCTCCACCCTGGGCCCACTCTCCTCCACCCTGGGCCTATCTCCTCCACCCTGGGCCCACTCTCCTCCACCCTGGGCCTATCTATTCCACACTGGGCCCACTCTCCTCCGCCCTGGGCCCACTCTCCTCTGCCCTGGGCCCACTCTCCTCCACCCTGGGCCTATCCCCTCCACCCTGGGCCTATCTCCTCCACCCTGGACCCACTCTCCTCCACCCTGGGCCTATCTCCTCCATCCTGGACTCACTCTCCTGCACCCTGGGCCTATCACCTCCACCCTGGGCCCACTCTCCTCCACCCTGGGCCCACTCTTCTCCTCCCTGGGCCCACTCTCCTCCACCCTGGGCCTACCTCCTCCACCCTGGACCCACTCTCCTCCACCCTGGGCCTATCTCCTCCACCCTGGACCCACTCTCCTCCACCCTGGGCCTATCTCCTCCACCCTGGACCCACTCTCCTCCACCCTGGGCCTATCTCCTCCACCCTGGGCCCACTCTCCTCTGCCCTGGGCCCACTCTCCTCCACCCTGGGCCTATCTCCTCCATCCTGGACCCACTCTCCTCCACCCTGGACCTATCTCCTCCACCCTGGACCTACTCTCCTCCACCCTGGACCTATCTCCTCCACCCTGGACCTACTCTCCTCCACCCTGGACCTATCTCCTCCACCCTGGACCCACTCCCCTCTGCCCTGGGCCTATCTCCTCCACCCTGGGCCTACACTCCTCCACCCTGGGCCTATCTCCTCCACCCTGGGCCCACTCTCCTCTGCCCTGGGTCCACTCTCCTCCACCCTGGGCCTATCTCCTCCACCCTGGACCCACTCCCCTCCACCCTGGGCCTATCTCCTCTGCCCTGGGCCCACTCTCCTCTACCCTGGGCCTATCTCCTCCATCCTGGACCCACTCTCCTCCACCCTGGACCTATCCCCTCCACCCTGGACCTACTCTCCTCCACCCTGGACCTATCTCCTCCACCCTGGACCTACTCTCCTCCACCCTGGACCTATCTCCTCCACCCTGGACCCACTCCACTCCGCCCTGGGCCTATCTCCTCCACCCTGGTCCTACCTCCTCCACCCCGGGCCCACTCTCCTCCACCCTGGGCCCACTCTCCTCTGCCCTGGGCCCACTCTCCTCCACCCTGGGCCCACTCTCCTCCACCCTGGGCCTATCTCCTCCATCCTGGACCCACTCTCCTCCACCCTGGACCTATCTCCTCCACCCTGGGCCCACTCTCCTCCACCCTGGACCTATCTCCTCCACACTGGGCCTACACGCCTCCACCCTGGGCCTATCTCCTCCACCCTGGACCCACTCTCCTCCACCCTGGACCTATCTCCTCCACCCTGGGCCCAATCTCGTCCACCCTGGGCCTATCTCCTCCACCCTGGACCCACTCTCCTCCACCCTGGGCCTATCTCCTCCACCCTGGGCACACTCGCCTCTGCCCTGGGCCTATCTCTTCCTCCCTGGGCCCATTCTCCTCCACCCTGGGCCCACTCTCCTCTGCCCTGGGCCCGCTCTCCTCCGCCCTGGGCCCATTCTCCTCCACCCTGGGCCCACTCTCCTCCGCCCTGTGCCCACTCTCCTCTGCCCTGGGCCCACTCTCCTCCATCCTGGGCCTATATCCTCCACCCTGGGCCCACTCTCCTCCATCCTGGGCATATCTCCTCCACCCTGGGCCCACTCTCCTCTACTCTGGGCCCATTCTCCTCCACCCTGGGCCCACTCTTCTCCGCCCTGGGCCCACTTTCCTCCACCCTGTGCCCACTCTCCTCCGCTCTGGGCGCACTCTCCTCTGCCCTGGGCGCACTCTCCTCCACCCTGGGCCCACTCTCCTCCACCCTGGGCCCACTCTCCTCCGCCCTGGGCCCACTCTCCTCTGCGCTGGGCCTATCTCTTCCGCCCTGTGCCCACTCTCTTCCACCCTGGACCTACTCTCCTCCACCCTGGGCCTATCTCCTCCACCCTGGGCCCACTCTCTTCCACCCTGCGCCTATCTCTTCCACCCTGGGCCCACTCTCTTCCGCCCTGGGCCCACTCTCCTCAGCTCTGGGCGCACTCTCCTCCGCCCTGGGCGCACTCTCCTCTGCCCTGGGCCCACTCTCCTCCGCCCTGGGCCCACTCTCTTCCACCCTGGACCTACTCTCCTCCAACCTGGGCCTATCTCCTCCACCCTGGGCCCACTCTCCTCCACCCTGGGCCTATCTCTTCCACCCTGGGCCCACTCTGCTCCGCCCTGGGCCCACTCTCCTCCACCCTGGGCCCACTCTCCTCCGCCCTGGGCCCACTCTCCTCTGCCCTGGGCCCACTCTCCTCCACCCTGGGCCTACTCTCCTCCACCCTGGGCCTATCTCCTCCACCCTGGGCCCACTCTCCTCCACCCTGGGCCCACTCTCCTCTGCCCTGGCCCCACTCTTCTCCGCCCTGGGCCCACTCTCCTCCACCCTGGGCCCACTCTCCTCCGCCCTGGGCCCACTCTCCTCCACCCTGGGCCTATCTCCTCCACCCTGGACCCACTCTCCTCCACCCTGGACCCACTCTCCTCCACCCTGGACGTATCTCCTCCACCCTGGGCCTACACTCCTCTGCCCTGGGATCACACTCCTCCTCCCTGGGCCTATCTCCTCCATCCTGGACCCACTCTCCTCCACCCTGGGCCCACTCTCCTCTGCCCTGGGATCACTCTCCTCCACCCTGGGCCTATCTCTTCCACCCTGGGCCCACTCTCCTCTGCCCTGGGCCCACTCTCCTCCGCCCTGGGCCCACTCTCCTCCACCCTGGGCCCACTCTCCTCCACCCTGGGCCCACTCTCCTCCACCCTGGGCCTATCTCTTCCACCCTGGGTCCACTCTCCTCCGCCCTAGGCCCACTCTCCTCAGTTCTGGGCGCACTCTCCTCTGCCCTGGGCCCACTCTCCTCCACCCTGGGCCCACTCTCCTCCACCCTGGGCCTATCTCCTCCACCCTGGGCCCACTCTCCTCCACCCTGGGCCTATCTATTCCACCCTGGGCCCGCTCCCCTCCACCCTGGGCCCACTCTCCTCTGCCCTGGGCCCACTCTCCTCCACCCTGGGCCTATCTATTCCACCCTGGGCCCACTCTCCTCCGCCCTGGGCCCACTCTCCTCTGCCTTGGGCCCACTCTCCTCCGCCCTGGGCCCACTCTTCTCCACCCTGGGCCCACTCTCCTCCGCCCTGGGCCCACTCTCCTCCGCCCTGGGCGCACTCTCCTCCGCACTGGGCCCACTCTCTTCCACCCTGGACCTACTCTCCTCCATCCTGGGCCTATCTCCTCCACACTGGGCCCACTCTCCTCCACCCTGGGCCTATCTCCTCCACCCTGGGCCCACTCTCCTCCACCATGGGCCCACTCTCCTCAGCTCTGGGCGCACTCTCCTCCGCCCTGGGCGCACTCTCCTCTGCCCTTGGCCCACTCTTCTCCACCCTGGGCCCACTCTCCTCCGCCCTGGGCCCACTCTCCTCCGCCCTGGGCCCACTCTCCTCCACCCTGGGCCCACTCTCCTCCGCCCTGGGCCCACTCTCCTCCATCCTGGGCCTACTCTCCTCCACCCTGGGCCTATCTCCTCCACCCTGGGCCCACTCTCCTCCACCCTGGGCCTATCTGTTCCACCCTGGGCCCACTCTCCTCCGCCCTGGGCCCACTCTCCTCTGCCCTGGGCCCACTCTCCTCCACTCTGGGCCTATCCCCTCCACCCTGGGCTTATCTCCTCCACCTGGACCCACTCTCCTCCACCCTGGGCCTATCTCCTCCACCCTGGACCCATTCTCCTCCACCCTGGGCCCACTCTCCTCCACCCTGGGCCCACTCTTCTCCTCCCTGGGCCGACTCTTCTCCTCCCTGGGCCGACTCTCCTCCACCCTGGGCCCACTCTCCTCTGCCTTGGGCCCACTCTCCTCCACCCTGGGCCCACTCTCCTCCACCCTGGACCCACTCTCCTCCACTCTGGACCTATCTCCTCCACCCTGTGCCTACACACCTCCACCCTGGGCCTATCTCCTCCACCCTGGACCCACTCTCCTCCACCCTGGGCCTATCTCCTCCACCCTGGGCCTATCTCCTCCACCCTGGGCCCACTCTCCTCTGCCCTGGGCCCACTCTTCTCCTCCCTGCGCCCACTCTCCTCCACCCTGGGCCCACTCTCCTCCGCCCTGGGCCCACTCTCCTCCACCCTGGGCCTATCTCCTCCACCCTGGACCCACTCTCCTCCACCCTGGACCCACTCTCCTCCACCCTGGACCTATCTCCTCCACCCTGGGCCTACACTCCTCCATCCTGGGCCTATCTCCTCCACCCTGGGCCCACTCTCCTCTGCCCTGGGATCACTCTCCTCCGCCCTGGGCCTATCTCCTCCATCCTGGACCCACTCTCCTCCACCCTGGGCCTACACTCCTCCATCCTGGGCCTATCTCCTCCACCCTGGGCCCACTCTCCTCGGCCCTGGGATCACTCTCCTCCACCCTGGGCCCACTCTCCTCTGCCCTGGGCCCGCTCTCCTCCGCCCTGGGCCCATTCTCCTCCACCCTGGGCCCACTCTCCTCTGCCCTGTGCCCACTCTCCTCTGCCCTGGGCCCACTCTCCTCCATCCTGGGCCTATCTCCTCCACCCTGGGCCCACTCTCCTCCATCCTGGGCATATCTCCTCCACCCTGGGCCCACTCTCCTCTACTCTGGGCCTATCTCCTCCACCCTGGGCCCACTCTTCTCCACCCTGGGCCCACTCTCCTCCACCCTGGGCCACTCTCCTCCACCCTGGGCCCACTCTCCTCCGCCCTGGGCCCACTCTCCTCTGCCCTGGGCCTATCTCTTCCGCCCTGTGCCCACTCTCTTGCAACCTGCACCTACTCTCCTCCACCCTGGGCCTATCTCCTCCACCCTGGGCCCACTCTCCTCCACCCTGGGCCTATCTCTTCCACCCTGGGCCCACTCTCTTCCGCCCTGGGCCCACTCTCCTCAGCTCTGGGCGCACTCTCCTCCGCCCTGGGCGCACTCTCCTCTGCCCTGGCCCCATTCTCCTCCGCCCTGGGCCCACTCTCTTCCACCCTGGACCTACTCTCCTCCAACCTGGGCCTATCTCCTCCACCCTGGGCCCACTCTCCTCCACCCTGGGCCTATCTATTCCACCCTGGGCCCACTCTCCTCCGCCCTGGGCCCACTCTCCTCCACCCTGGGCCCACTCTCCTCTGCCCTGGGCCCACTCTCCTCCACCCTGGGCCCACTGTCCTCCGCCCTGGGCCCACTGTCCTCCGCCCTGGGCCTATCTCCTCCATCCTGGACCGACTCTCCTCCACCCTGGACCTATCTCCTCCACCCTGGGCCTACTCTCCTCCACCCTGGGCCTATCTCCTCCACCCTGGACCTACTCTCCTCCACCCTGGACCCACTCTCCTCTGCCCTGGGATCACTCTCCTCCACCCTGGGCCTATCTCCTCTTCCCTGGGCCCACTCTCCTCCACCCTGGGCCCACTCTCCTCTGCCCTGGGCCCACTCTTCTCCTCCCTGGGCCCACTCTCCTCCACCCTGGGCCCACTATCCTCCGCCCTGGGCCCACTCTCCTCCACCCTGGGCCTATCTCCTCCACCCTGGACCCACTCTCCTCCACCCTGGACCCACTCTCCTCCACCCTGGACCTATCTCCTCCACCCTGGGCCTACACTCCTCCATCCTCGGCCTATCTCCTCCACCTTGGGCCCACTCTCCTCCACCCTGGTCCTATCTCCTCCACCCTGGGCCCACTCTCCTCTGCCCTGGGATCACTCTCCTCCGCCCTGGGCCTATCTCCTCCATCCTGGACCCACTCTCCTCCACCCTGGGCCTACACTCCTCCATCCTGGGCCTATCTCCTCCACCCTGGGCCCACTCTCCTCTGCCCTGGGATCACTCTCCTCCACCCTGGGCCTATCTCTTCCACCCTGGACCCACTCTCATCTGCCCTGGGCCCACTCTCCTCCACCCTGGGCCCACTCTCCTCCACCCTGGGCCCACTCTCCTCCACCCTAGGCCTATCTCTTCCACCCTGGGTCCACTCTCCTCCGCCCTGGGCCCACTCTCCTCAGCCCTGGGCGCACTCTTCTCTGCCCTGGGCCCACTCTCCTCCGCCCTGGGCCCACTCCTCTCCACCCTGGACCCACTCTCCTCCACCCTGGACCCACTCTCCTCCACCCTGGACCTATCTCCTCCACCCTGGGCCTACACTCCTCCATCCTGGGCCTATCTCCTCTGCCCTGGGCCCACTCTCCTCCACCCTGGGCCCACTCTCCTCTGCCCTGGGCGCACTCTCCTCCGCACTGGGCCCACTCTCTTCCACCCTGGACCTACTCTCCTCCATCCTGGGCCTACCTCCTCCACACTGGGCCCACTCTCCTCCACCCTGGGCCCACTCTCCTCCGCCCTGGGCCCACTCTCCTCCACCCTGGGCCTATCTCCTCCACCCTGGACCCACTCTCCTCCACCCTGGACCCACTCTCCTCCACCCTGGACCCACTCTCCTCCACCCTGGGCCTACACTCCTCCATCCTGGGCCTATTTCCTCCACCCTGGGCCCACTCTCATCTGCCCTGGGATCACTCTCCTCCACCCTGGGCCTATCTCTTCCACCCTGGGCCCACTCTCCTCTGTCCTGGGCCCACTCTCCACCCTGGGCCCACTCTCCTCCACCCTGGGCCTATCTCTTCCACCCTGGGCCCACTCTCCTCCGCCCTGGGCCCACTCCTCTCCACCCTGGACCCACTCTCCTCCGCCCTAGGCCCACTCTTCTCTGCCCTGAGTGCACTCTCCTCCGCACTGGCCCCACTCTCCTCCACCCTGGGCCCACTCTCCTCCACCCTGGGCCTATCCCCTCCACCCTGGGCCCACTCTCCTCCACCCTGGGCCTATCTATTCCACCCTGGGCCCACTCTCCTCCGCCCTGGGCCCACTCTCCTCTGCCCTGGGCCCACTCTCCTCCGCCCTGGGCCCACTCTTCTCCACCCTGGGCCCACTCTCCTCCGCCCTGGTCCCACTCTCCTCTGCCCTGGGCGCACTCTCCTCCGCACTGGGCCGACTCTCTTCCACCCTGGACCTACTCTCCTCCATCCTGGGCCTACCTCCTCCACACTGGGCCCACTCTCCTCCACCCTGGGCCTATCTCCTCCACCCTGGGCCCACTCTCCTCCACCATGGGCCCACTCTCCTCAGCTCTGGGCGCACTCTCCTCCGCCCTGGGTGCACTCTCCTCTGCCCTTGGCCCACTCTTCTCCACCCTGGCCCACTCTCCTCCGCCCTGGGCCCACTCTCCTCCGCCCTGGGCCCACTCTCCTCCACCCTGGGTCTATCTCCTCCACCCTGAACCCACTCTCCTCCACCCTGGACCCACTCTCCTCCACCCTGGGCCTATACTCCTCCATCCTGGGCCTATTTCCTCCACCCTGGGCCCACTCTCCTCTGCCCTGGGATCACTCTCCTCCACCCTGGGCCTATCTCTTCCACCCTGGGCCCACTCTCCTCCGCCCTGGGCCCACTCCTCTCCACCCTGGACCCACTCTCCTCCGCCCTAGGCCCACTCTCCTCTGCGCTGGGTGCAATCTCCTCCGCACTGGGCCCACTCTCCTCCACCCTGGGCCCACTCTCCTCCACCCTGGGCCTATCTCCTCCACCCTGGGCCCACTCTCCTCCACCCTGGGCCTATCTATTCCACCCTGGGCCCACTCTCCTCCGCCCTGGGCCCACTCTCCTCTGCCCTGGGCCCTCTCTCCTCCGCCCTGGGCCCACTCTTCTCCACCCTGGGCCCACTCTCCTCCGCCCTGGGCCCACTCTCCTCTGCCCTGGGCGCACTCTCCTCCGCACTGGGCCCACTCTCTTCCACCCTGGACCTACTCTCCTCCATCCTGGGCCTACCTCCTCCACACTGGGCCCACTCTCCTCCACCCTGGGCCTATCTCCTCCACCCTGGGCCCACTCTCCTCCACCATGGGCCCACTCTCCTCTGCCCTTGGCCCACTCTTCTCCACCCTGGGCCCACTCTCCTCCGCCCTGGGCCCACTCTCCTCCACCCTGGGCCCACTCTCCTCCGCCCTGGGCCCACTCTCCTCCACCCTGCGCCTACTCTCCTCCACCCTGGGCCTATCTCCTCCACCCTGGGCCCACTCTCCTCCGCCCTGGGCCCACTCTCCTCCACCCTGCGCCTACTCTCCTCCACCCTGGGCCTATCCCCTCCACCCTGGGCTTATCTCCTCCACCTGGACCCACTCTCCTCCACCCTGGGCCTATCTCCTCCACCCTGGACCCACTCTCCTCCACCCTGGGCCCACTCTCCTCCACCCTGGGCCCACTCTTCTCCTCCCTGGGCCGACTCTTCTCCTCACTGGGCCGACTCTCGTCCACCCTGGGCCCACTCTCCTCTGCCTTGGGCCCACTCTCCTCCACCCTGGGCCCACTCTCCTCCACCCTGGACCCACTCTCCTCCACCCTGGACCTATCTCCTCCACCCTGTGCCTACACTCCTCCACCCTGGGCCCACTCTCCACCACCCTGGGCCCACTCTCCTCCACCCTGGGCCCACTCTCCTCCACCCTGGGCCCACTCTCCTCCGCCCTGGGCCCACTCTCCTCCACCCTGGGCCCACTCTCCACCACCCTGGGCCCACTCTCCTCCACCCTGGGCCCACTCTCCTCCACCCTGGGCCCACTCTCCTCCGCTCTGGGCGCACTCTTCTCCACCCTGGGCCCACTCTCCTCTGCCCTGGGCCCACTCTCCTCCACCCTGGGCCACTCTCCTCCGCCCTTGGCCCACTCTCCTCTGCCCTGGGCCCACTCTCCTCCACCTGGGCCCACTCTTCTCCACCCTGGTCCCACTCTCCTCAACTCTGGGCGCACTCTTCTCTGCCCTGGGCCCACTCTCCTCCGCCCTGGGCCCACTTCTCTCCACCCTGGACCCACTCTCCTCCACCCTGGACCCACTCTCCTCCACCCTGGACCCACTCTCCTCCACCCTGGACCTATCTCCTCCACCCTGGGCCTACACTCCTCCATCCTGGGCCTATCTCCTCCGCCCTGGGCCCACTCTCCTCCACCCTGGGCCCACTCTCCTCCACCCTGGGCCTATCTCTTCCACCCTGGGCCCACTCTCCTCCACCCTGGGCCTATCTATTCCACCCTGGGCCCACTCTCCTCCGCCCTGGGCCCACTCTCCTCTGCCCTGGGCCCACTCTCCTCCACCCTGGGCCTATCTATTCCACCCTGGGCCCACTCTCCTCCACCCTGGGCCCACTCTCCTCCGCCCTGTGCCCACTCTTCTCCACCCTGGGCCCACTCTCCTCCGCCCTGGGCCCACTCTCCTCTGCCCTGGGCCCACTCTCCTCCACCCTGGGCCTATCTATTCCACCCTGGGCACACTCGCCTCCGCCCTGGGCCCACTCTCCTCTGCCCTGGGCCCACTCTCCTCCACCCTGGGCCTATCCCCTCCACCCTGGGCTTATCTCCTCCACCTGGACCCACTCTCCTCCACCCTGGGCCTATCTCCTCCACCCTGGACCCACTCTCCTCCACCCTGGGCCCACTCTCCTCCGCCCTGGGCCCACTCTCCTCCGCCCTGGGCCCACTCTCCTCCACCCTGGGCCTATCTATTGCACCCTGGGCCCACTCTCCTCCGCCCTGGGCCCACTCTCCTCTGCCCTGGGCCCACTCTCCTCCGCACTGGGCCCAATCTTCTCCACCCTGGGCCCACTCTCCTCCGCCCTGGGCCCACTCTCCTCTGCCCTGGGCGCACTCTCCTCCGCACTGGGCCCACTCTCTTCCACCCTGGACCTACTATCCTCCATCCTGGGCCTACCTCCTCCACACTGGGCCCACTCTCCTCCACCCTGGGCCCACTCTCCTCCGCCCTGGGCCCACTCTCCTCCACCCTGGGCCTATCTCCTCCACCCTGGACCCACTCTCCTCCACCCTGGACCCACTCTCCTCCACCCTGGACCCACTCTCCTCCACCCTGGGCCTACACTCCTCCATCCTGGGCCTATTTCCTCCACCCTGGGCCCACTCTCCTCTGCCCTGGGATCACTCTCCTCCACCCTGGGCCGATCTCTTCCAACCTGGGCCCACTCTCCTCTGTCCTGGGCCCACTCTCCTCCACCCTGGGCCCACTCTCCTCCACCCTGGGCCTATCTCTTCCACCCTGGGCCCACTCTCCTCCGCCCTGAGCCCACTCCTCTCCACCCTGGACCCACTCTCCTCCGCCCTAGGCCCACTCTCCTCTGCCCTGGGTGCACTCTCCTCCGCACTGGGCCCACTCTCCTCCACCCTGGGCCTATCTCCTCCACCCTGGGCCCACTCTCCTCCACCCTGGGCCTATCTATTCCACCCTGGGCCCACTCTCCTCCGCCCTGGGCCCACTCTCCTCTGCCCTGGGCCCACTCTCCTCCGCCCTGGGCCCACTCTTCTCCACCCTGGGCCCACTCTCCTCCGCCCTGGGCCCACTCTCCTCTGCCCTGGGCGCACTCTCCTCCGCACTGGGCCCACTCTCTTCCACCCTGGACCTACTCTCCTCCATCCTGGGCCTACCTCCTCCACACTGGGCCCACTCTCCTCCACCCTGGGCCTATCTCCTCCACCCTGGGCCCACTCTCCTCCACCATGGGCCCACTCTCCTCAGCTCTGGGCGCACTCTCCTCCGCCCTGGGTGCACTCTCCTCTGCCCTTGGCCCACTCTTCTCCACCCTGGGCCCACTCTCCTCCGCCCTGGGCCCACTCTCCTCCACCCTGGGCCCACTCTCCTCCGCCCTGGGCCCACTCTCCTCCACCCTAGGCCTACTCTCCTCCACCCTGGGCCTATCTCCTCCACCCTGGGCCCACTCTCCTCCGCCCTGGGCCCACTCTCCTCTGCCCTGGACCCACTCTCCTCCACCCTGGGCCTATCCACTCCACCCTGGGCTTATCTCCTCCACCTGGACCCACTCTCCTCCACCCTGGGCCTATCTCCTCCACCCTGGACCCACTCTCCTCCACCCTGGGCCCACTCTCCTCCACCCTGGGCCCACTCTTCTCCTCCCTGGGCCGACTCTTCTCCTCACTGGGCCGACTCTCCTCCACCCTGGGCCCACTCTCCTCTGCCTTGGGCCCACTCTCCTCCACCCTGGGCCCACTCTCCTCCACCCTGGACCCAATCTCCTCCACCCTGGACCTATCTCCTCCACCCTGTGCCTACACTCCTCCACCCTGGGCCCACTCTCCACCACCCTGGGCCCACTCTCCTCCACCCTGGGCCCACTCTCCTCCACCCTGGGCCCACTCTCCTCCGCCCTGGGCCCACTCTCCTCCACCCTGGGCCCACTCTCCACCACCCTGGGCCCACTCTCCTCCACCCTGGGCCCACTCTCCTCTGCTCTGGGCGCACTCTTCTCCACCCTGGGCCCACTCTCCTCTGCCCTGGGCCCACTCTCCTCCACCCTGGGCCACTCTCCTCCGCGGTTGGCCCACTCTCCTCTGCCCTGGGCCCACTCTCCTCCACCTGGGCCCACTCTTCTCCACCCTGGTCCCACTCTCCTCCACCCTGGGCCCACTCTCCTCCACTCTGGGCGCACTCTCCTCCGCCCTAGGCGCACTCTCCACCACCTTGGGCCCACTCTCCTCCACCCTGGGCCCACTCTTCTCCACCCTGGGCCCACTCTCCTCCGCCCTGGGCCCACTCTCCACTGCCCTGGGCCCACTCTCCTCCGCCCTGGGCCCACTCTCCTCCACCCTGGACCTACTCTCCTCCACCCTGGGCCTATCTCCTCCACCCTGGGCCCACTCTCCTCCACCGTGGGCCCACTCTCCTCCACCCTGGGCCCACTCTGCTCCACCCTGGGCCTATCTCCTCCACCCTGCGCCCACTCTCCCCTACTCTGGGCCCTCTCTCCTCCACTCTATGACCACTCTTCTCCACCCTGGGCCCACTCTCCTCCACCCTGGGCCCACTCTCCTCCACCCTGGGCCTATCTCTTCCACCCTGGGCCCACTCTCCTCCACCCTGGGCCCACACTCCTCCACCCTGGGCCTGTCTCCTCCACCCTGGGCCCACTCTCCTCTACTCTGGGCGCACTCTCCTCCACTCTGGGCCCACTCTCCCCTACTCTGGGCCCACTCTCCTCCACTCTGGGCCCACTCTTCTCCACCCTGGGCCCACTCTCCTCCACCCTGGGCCCACTCTTCTCCACCCTGGGCCTATCTCTTCCACCCTGGGCCGACTCTCCTCCACCCTGGGCCCACTCTCCTCCACCCTGGGCCCACTCTCCTCCGCTCTGGGCGCACTCTTCTCCACCCTGGGCCCACTCTCCTCTGCCCTGGGCCCACTCTCCTCCACCCTGGGCCCACTCTCCTCCGCCCTGGGCCCACTCTCCTCTGCCCTGGGCCCACTCTCCTCCACCCTGCTCCCACTGTCCTCCACCCTGGGCCCACTCTCCTCCGCTCTGTGCGCACTCTCCTCCGCCCTAGGCGCACTCTCCACCACCCTGGGCCCACTCTCCTCCACCCTGGGCCCACTCTCCTCCACCCTGGGCCCACTCTCCTCCACCCTGGTTGCACTCTCCACCACCCTGGGCCCACTCTTCTCCACCTTGGGCCCACTCTCCTCCGCCCTGGGCCCACTCTCCTCCACCCTGGACCTACTCTCCTCCACACTGGGCCTATCTATTCCACCCTGGGCCCACTCTCCTCCGCCCTGGGCCCACTCTTCTCTGCCCTGGGCCCACTCTCCTCCGCCCTGGGCCCACTCCTCTCCACCCTGGACCCACTCTCCTCCACCCTGGACCCACTCTCCTCCACCCTGGACCTATCTCCTCCACCCTGGGCCTACACTCCTCCATCCTGGGCCTATCTCCTCTGCCCTGGGCCCACTCTCCTCTACCCTGGGCCCACTCTCCTCCACCCTGGGCCCACTCTCCTCTGCCCTGGGCGCACTCTCCTCCGCATTGGGCCCACTCTCTTCCACCCTGGACCTACTCTCCTCCATCCTGGGCCTACCTCCTCCACACTGGGCCCACTCTCCTCCACCCTGGGCCCACTCTCCTCCGCCCTGGGCCCACTCTCCTCCACCCTGGGCCTATCTCCTCCACCCTGGACCCACTCTCCTCCACCCTGGACCCACTCTCCTTCACCCTGGACCCACTCTCCTCCACCCTGGGCCTACACTCCTCCATCCTGGGCCTATTTCCTCCACCCTGGGCCCACTCTCATCTGCCCTGGGATCACTCTCCTCCACCCTGGGCCTATCTCTTCCACCCTGGGCCCACTCTCCTCTGTCCTGGGCCCACTCTCCACCCTGGGCCCACTCTCCTCCACCCTGGGCCTATCTCTTCCACCCTGGGCCCACTCTCCTCCGCCCTGGGCCCACTCCTCTCCACCCTGGACCCACTCTCCTCCGCCCTAGGCCCACTCTTCTCTGCCCTGGGTGCACTCTCCTCCGCACTGGCCCCACTCTCCTCCACCCTGGGCCCACTCTCCTCCACCCTGGGCCTATCCCCTCCACCCTGGGCCCACTCTCCTCCACCCTGGGCCTATCTATTCCACCCTGGGCCCACTCTCCTCCGCCCTGGGCCCACTCTCCTCTGCCCTGGGCCCACTCTCCTCCGCCCTGGGCCCACTCTTCTCCACCCTGGGCCCACTCTCCTCCGCCCTGGGCCCACTCTCCTCTGCCCTGGGCGCACTCTCCTCCGCACTGGGCCGACTCTCTTCCACCCTGGACCTACTCTCCTCCATCCTGGGCCTACCTCCTCCACACTGGGCCCACTCTCCTCCACCCTGGGCCTATCTCCTCCACCCTGGGCCCACTCTCCTCCACCATGGGCCCACTCTCCTCAGCTCTGGGCGCACTCTCCTCCGCCCTGGGTGCACTCTCCTCTGCCCTTGGCCCACTCTTCTCCACCCTGGCCCACTCTCCTCCGCCCTGGGCCCACTCTCCTCCGCCCTGGGCCCACTCTCCTCCACCCTGGGTCTATCTCCTCCACCCTGAACCCACTCTCCTCCACCCTGGACCCACTCTCCTCCACCCTGGGCCTATACTCCTCCATCCTGGGCCTATTTCCTCCACCCTGGGCCCACTCTCCTCTGCCCTGGGATCACTCTCCTCCACCCTGGGCCTATCTCTTCCACCCTGGGCCCACTCTCCTCCGCCCTGGGCCCACTCCTCTCCACCCTGGACCCACTCTCCTCCGCCCTAGGCCCACTCTCCTCTGCGCTGGGTGCAATCTCCTCCGCACTGGGCCCACTCTCCTCCACCCTGGGCCCACTCTCCTCCACCCTGGGCCTATCTCCTCCACCCTGGGCCCACTCTCCTCCACCCTGGGCCTATCTATTCCACCCTGGGCCCACTCTCCTCCGCCCTGGGCCCACTCTCCTCTGCCCTGGGCCCTCTCTCCTCCGCCCTGGGCCCACTCTTCTCCACCCTGGGCCCACTCTCCTCCACCCTGGGCCCACTCTCCTCTGCCCTGGGCGCACTCTCCTCCGCACTGGGCCCACTCTCTTCCACCCTGGACCTACTCTCCTCCATCCTGGGCCTACCTCCTCCACACTGGGCCCACTCTCCTCCACCCTGGGCCTATCTCCTCCACCCTGGGCCCACTCTCCTCCACCATGGGCCCACTCTCCTCTGCCCTTGGCCCACTCTTCTCCACCCTGGGCCCACTCTCCTCCGCCCTGGGCCCACTCTCCTCCACCCTGGGCCCACTCTCCTCCGCCCTGGGCCCACTCTCCTCCACCCTGCGCCTACTCTCCTCCACCCTGGGCCTATCTCCTCCACCCTGGGCCCACTCTCCTCCGCCCTGGGCCCACTCTCCTCCACCCTGCGCCTACTCTCCTCCACCCTGGGCCTATCACCTCCACCCTGGGCTTATCTCCTCCACCTGGACCCACTCTCCTCCACCCTGGGCCTATCTCCTCCACCCTGGACCCACTCTCCTCCACCCTGGGCCCACTCTCCTCCACCCTGGGCCCACTCTTCTCCTCCCTGGGCCGACTCTTCTCCTCACTGGGCCGACTCTCGTCCACCCTGGGCCCACTCTCCTCTGCCTTGGGCCCACTCTCCTCAACCCTGGGCCCACTCTCCTCCACCCTGGACCCACTCTCCTCCACCCTGGACCTATCTCCTCCACCCTGTGCCTACACTCCTCCACCCTGGGCCCACTCTCCACCACCCTGGGCCCACTCTCCTCCACCCTGGGCCCACTCTCCTCCACCCTGGGCCCACTCTCCTCCGCCCTGGGCCCACTCTCCTCCACCCTGGGCCCACTCTCCACCACCCTGGGCCCACTCTCCTCCACCCTGGGCCCACTCTCCTCCACCCTGGGCCCACTCTCCTCCGCTCTGGGCGCACTCTTCTCCACCCTGGGCCCACTCTCCTCTGCCCTGGGCCCACTCTCCTCCACCCTGGGCCACTCTCCTCCGCCCTTGGCCCACTCTCCTCTGCCCTGGGCCCACTCTCCTCCACCTGGGCCCACTCTTCTCCACCCTGGTCCCACTCTCCTCAGCTCTGGGCGCACTCTTCTCTGCCCTGGGCCCACTCTCCTCCGCCCTGGGCCCACTCCTCTCCACCCTGGACCCACTCTCCTCCACCCTGGACCCACTCTCCTCCACCCTGGACCCACTCTCCTCCACCCTGGACCTATCTCCTCCACCCTGGGCCTACACTCCTCCATCCTGGGCCTATCTCCTCCGCCCTGGGCCCACTCTCCTCCACCCTGGGCCCACTCTCCTCCACCCTGGGCCTATCTCTTCCACCCTGGGCCCACTCTCCTCCACCCTGGGCCTATCTATTCCACCCTGGGCCCACTCTCCTCCGCCCTGGGCCCACTCTCCTCTGCCCTGGGCCCACTCTCCTCCACCCTGGGCCTATCTATTCCACCCTGGGCCCACTCTCCTCCACCCTGGGCCCACTCTCCTCCGCCCTGGGCCCACTCTTCTCCACTCTGGGCCCACTCTCCTCCGCCCTGGGCCCACTCTCCTCTGCCCTGGGCCCACTCTCCTCCACCCTGGGCCTATCTATTCCACCCTGGGCACACTCGCCTCCGCCCTGGGCCCACTCTCCTCTGCCCTGGGCCCACTCTCCTCCACCCTGGGCCTATCCCCTCCACCCTGGGCTTATCTCCTCCACCTGGACCCACTCTCCTCCACCCTGGGCCTATCTCCTCCACCCTGGACCCACTCTCCTCCACCCTGGGCCCACTCTCCTCCGCCCTGGGCCCACTCTCCTCCGCCCTGGGCCCACTCTCCTCCACCCTGGGCCTATCTATTGCACCCTGGGCCCACTCTCCTCCGCCCTGGGCCCACTCTCCTCTGCCCTGGGCCCACTCTCCTCCGCACTGGGCCCAATCTTCTCCACCCTGGGCCCACTCTCCTCCGCCCTGGGCCCACTCTCCTCTGCCCTGGGCGCACTCTCCTCCGCACTGGGCCCACTCTCTTCCACCCTGGACCTACTATCCTCCATCCTGGGCCTACCTCCTCCACACTGGGCCCACTCTCCTCCACCCTGGGCCCACTCTCCTCCGCCCTGGGCCCACTCTCCTCCACCCTGGGCCTATCTCCTCCACCCTGGACCCACTCTCCTCCACCCTGGACCCACTCTCCTCCACCCTGGACCCACTCTCCTCCACCCTGGGCCTACACTCCTCCATCCTGGGCCTATTTCCTCCACCCTGGGCCCACTCTCCTCTGCCCTGGGATCACTCTCCTCCACCCTGGGCCGATCTCTTCCAACCTGGGCCCACTCTCCTCTGTCCTGGGCCCACTCTCCTCCACCCTGGGCCCACTCTCCTCCACCCTGGGCCCACTCTCCTCCACCCTGGGCCTATCTCTTCCACCCTGGGCCCACTCTCCTCCGCCCTGAGCCCACTCCTCTCCACCCTGGACCCACTCTCCTCCGCCCTAGGCCCACTCTCCTCTGCCCTGGGTGCACTCTCCTCCGCACTGGGCCCACTCTCCTCCACCCTGGGCCCACTCTCCTCCACCCTGGGCCTATCTCCTCCACCCTGGGCCCACTCTCCTCCACCCTGGGCCTATCTATTCCACCCTGGGCCCACTCTCCTCCGCCCTGGGCCCACTCTCCTCTGCCCTGGGCCCACTCTCCTCCGCCCTGGGCCCACTCTTCTCCACCCTGGGCCCACTCTCCTCCGCCCTGGGCCCACTCTCCTCTGCCCTGGGCGCACTCTCCTCCGCACTGGGCCCACTCTCTTCCACCCTGGACCTACTCTCCTCCATCCTGGGCCTACCTCCTCCACACTGGGCCCACTCTCCTCCACCCTGGGCCTATCTCCTCCACCCTGGGCCCACTCTCCTCCACCATGGGCCCACTCTCCTCAGCTCTGGGCGCACTCTCCTCCGCCCTGGGTGCACTCTCCTCTGCCCTTGGCCCACTCTTCTCCACCCTGGGCCCACTCTCCTCCGCCCTGGGCCCACTCTCCTCCACCCTGGGCCCACTCTCCTCCGCCCTGGGCCCACTCTCCTCCACCCTAGGCCTACTCTCCTCCACCCTGGGCCTATCTCCTCCACCCTGGGCCCACTCTCCTCCGCCCTGGGCCCACTCTCCTCTGCCCTGGACCCACTCTCCTCCACCCTGGGCCTATCCACTCCACCCTGGGCTTATCTCCTCCACCTGGACCCACTCTCCTCCACCCTGGGCCTATCTCCTCCACCCTGGACCCACTCTCCTCCACCCTGGGCCCACTCTCCTCCACCCTGGGCCCACTCTTCTCCTCCCTGGGCCGACTCTTCTCCTCACTGGGCCGACTCTCCTCCACCCTGGGCCCACTCTCCTCTGCCTTGGGCCCACTCTCCTCCACCCTGGGCCCACTCTCCTCCACCCTGGACCCAATCTCCTCCACCCTGGACCTATCTCCTCCACCCTGTGCCTACACTCCTCCACCCTGGGCCCACTCTCCACCACCCTGGGCCCACTCTCCTCCACCCTGGGCCCACTCTCCTCCACCCTGGGCCCACTCTCCTCCGCCCTGGGCACACTCTCCTCCACCCTGGGCCCACTCTCCACCACCCTGGGCCCACTCTCCTCCACCCTGGGCCCACTCTCCTCTGCTCTGGGCGCACTCTTCTCCACCCTGGGCCCACTCTCCTCTGCCCTGGGCCCACTCTCCTCCACCCTGGGCCACTCTCCTCCGCGGTTGGCCCACTCTCCTCTGCCCTGGGCCCACTCTCCTCCACCTGGGCCCACTCTTCTCCACCCTGGTCCCACTCTCCTCCACCCTGGGCCCACTCTCCTCCACTCTGGGCGCACTCTCCTCCGCCCTAGGCGCACTCTCCACCACCTTGGGCCCACTCTCCTCCACCCTGGGCCCACTCTTCTCCACCCTGGGCCCACTCTCCTCCGCCCTGGGCCCACTCTCCACTGCCCTGGGCCCACTCTCCTCCGCCCTGGGCCCACTCTCCTCCACCCTGGACCTACTCTCCTCCACCCTGGGCCTATCTCCTCCACCCTGGGCCCACTCTCCTCCACCGTGGGCCCACTCTCCTCCACCCTGGGCCCACTCTGCTCCACCCTGGGCCTATCTCCTCCACCCTGCGCCCACTCTCCCCTACTCTGGGCCCTCTCTCCTCCACTCTATGACCACTCTTCTCCACCCTGGGCCCACTCTCCTCCACCCTGGGCCCACTCTCCTCCACCCTGGGCCTATCTCTTCCACCCTGGGCCCACTCTCCTCCACCCTGGGCCCACACTCCTCCACCCTGGGCCTGTCTCCTCCACCCTGGGCCCACTCTCCTCTACTCTGGGCGCACTCTCCTCCACTCTGGGCCCACTCTCCCCTACTCTGGGCCCACTCTCCTCCACTCTGGGCCCACTCTTCTCCACCCTGGGCCCACTCTCCTCCACCCTGGGCCCACTCTTGAGCCCCGCCCCTCCAACCGCCACCAGGACAGAACCCCACTGGTCCTCACCTACCACCCCACCAATCTCCATGTACAGCGCATCATCCGCCGTCACTTCCGCCACCTCCAAACAGACCCCAGCACCAAGGATATATTTCCCTCCCCTCCCCTATCAGCTTTCCGTAGAGACCACTCCCTCCGCGACTCCCTTGTCAGATCCACACCCCCCACCGACCCAACCACCACTCCCGGCACCTTCCCTTGCAACCGCAGGAGGTGCAACACTTGCGCCCACACCTCCCCCCTCACTTCTCTCCAAGGCCCCAAGGGAAACTTCCATATCCGCCACAGATTCACCTGCACCTCCACCCACATCATCTACTGCATCCGCTGCAGCCGGTGTGGCCTCCTCTATATTGGGGAGACAGGCCGCCTACTTGCGGAGCGATTCAGGGAGCACCTCTGGGCCACCCGGACGAACCAACCCAACCAACCTGTGGCACAGCATTTCAACTCCCCCTCCCACTCCACCGAGGATATGCAGGTCATTGGACTCATCCACCGCCAAACCACAACAACCCGACGGTCGGAGGAGGAGCGTCTTATCTTCCGACTGGGAACCCTCCAACCGCAGGGGATGAACTTGGACTTCACCAGTTTCTTCATCCCCCCTCCCCCCACCTTGTCTCAGCCGGATCCTTCCAGCCCGGCACCGCCTTCCTGACCTGCAGTCTTCTTCTTGACCTCTCCGCCTCCACCCTACTCCGACCTATCACCCTCACCTTGACCTCTTTCCACCTATCACATTTCCAACTCCCCTCCTCCAAGTCCCTCCTCCCTACCTTTTATCTTCTCCTGCTGAACACTCTCTGCTCATTCCTGAAGAAGGGCCTGTGCCCGAAACGTCGAATCTCCTGTTCCCTGGATGCTGCCTGACCTGCTGTGCTGTTCCAGCAATAAAGTTTCAACCACTCTTCTCCACCCTGGGCCTATCTCTTCCACCCTGGGCCGACTCTCCTCCACCCTGGGCCCACTCTCCTCCACCCTGGGCCCACTCTCCTCCGCTCTGGGCGCACTCTTCTCCACCCTGGGCCCACTCTCCTCTGCCCTGGGCCCACTCTCCTCCACCCTGGGCCCACTCTCCTCCGCCCTGGGCCCACTCTCCTCTGCCCTGGGCCCACTCTCCTCCACCCTGCTCCCACTGTCCTCCACCCTGGGCCCACTCTCCTCCGCTCTGTGCGCACTCTCCTCCGCCCTAGGCGCACTCTCCACCACCCTGGGCCCACTCTCCTCCACCCTGGGCCCACTCTCCTCCACCCTGGGCCCACTCTCCTCCACCCTGGTTGCACTCTCCACCACCCTGGGCCCACTCTTCTCCACCTTGGGCCCACTCTCCTCCGCCCTGGGCCCACTCTCCTCCACCCTGGACCTACTCTCCTCCACACTGGGCCTATCTATTCCACCCTGGGCCCACTCTCCTCCGCCCTGGGCCCACTCTCCTCTGCCCTGGGCCCACTCTCCTCCACCCTGGGCCTATCCCCTCCACCCTGGGCTTATCTCCTCCACCTGGACCCACTCTGCTCCACCCTGGGCCTATCTCCTCCACCCTGGACCCACTCTTCTCCACCCTGGGCCCACTCTCCTCCGCCCTGGGCCCACTCTCCTCTGCCCTGGGCGCACTCTCCTCCGCACTGGGCCCACTCTCTTCCACCCTGGACCTACTCTCCTCCATCCTGGGCCTACCTCCTCCACACTGGGCCCACTCTCCTCCACCCTGGGCCTATCTCCTCCACCCTGGGCCCACTCTCCTCCACCATGGGCCCACTCTCCTCTGCCCTTGGCCCACTCTTCTCCACCCTGGGCCCACTCTCCTCCGCCCTGGGCCCACTCTCCTCCACCCTGGGCCCACTCTCCTCCGCCCTGGGCCCACTCTCCTCCACCCTGCGCCTACTCTCCTCCACCCTGGGCCTATCTCCTCCACCCTGGGCCCACTCTCCTCCGCCCTGGGCCCACTCTCCTCCACCCTGCGCCTACTCTCCTCCACCCTGGGCCTATCCCCTCCACCCTGGGCTTATCTCCTCCACCTGGACCCACTCTCCTCCACCCTGGGCCTATCTCCTCCACCCTGGACCCACTCTCCTCCACCCTGGGCCCACTCTCCTCCACCCTGGGCCCACTCTTCTCCTCCCTGGGCCGACTCTTCTCCTCACTGGGCCGACTCTCGTCCACCCTGGGCCCACTCTCCTCTGCCTTGGGCCCACTCTCCTCCACCCTGGGCCCACTCTCCTCCACCCTGGACCCACTCTCCTCCACCCTGGACCTATCTCCTCCACCCTGTGCCTACACTCCTCCACCCTGGGCCCACTCTCCACCACCCTGGGCCCACTCTCCTCCACCCTGGGCCCACTCTCCTCCACCCTGGGCCCACTCTCCTCCGCCCTGGGCCCACTCTCCTCCACCCTGGGCCCACTCTCCACCACCCTGGGCCCACTCTCCTCCACCCTGGGCCCACTCTCCTCCACCCTGGGCCCACTCTCCTCCGCTCTGGGCGCACTCTTCTCCACCCTGGGCCCACTCTCCTCTGCCCTGGGCCCACTCTCCTCCACCCTGGGCCACTCTCCTCCGCCCTTGGCCCACTCTCCTCTGCCCTGGGCCCACTCTCCTCCACCTGGGCCCACTCTTCTCCACCCTGGTCCCACTCTCCTCAGCTCTGGGCGCACTCTTCTCTGCCCTGGGCCCACTCTCCTCCGCCCTGGGCCCACTCCTCTCCACCCTGGACCCACTCTCCTCCACCCTGGACCCACTCTCCTCCACCCTGGACCCACTCTCCTCCACCCTGGACCTAACTCCTCCACCCTGGGCCTACACTCCTCCATCCTGGGCCTATCTCCTCCGCCCTGGGCCCACTCTCCTCCACCCTGGGCCCACTCTCCTCCACCCTGGGCCTATCTCTTCCACCCTGGGCCCACTCTCCTCCACCCTGGGCCTATCTATTCCACCCTGGGCCCACTCTCCTCCGCCCTGGGCCCACTCTCCTCTGCCCTGGGCCCACTCTCCTCCACCCTGGGCCTATCTATTCCACCCTGGGCCCACTCTCCTCCACCCTGGGCCCACTCTCCTCCGCCCTGGGCCCACTCTTCTCCACCCTGGGCCCACTCTCCTCCGCCCTGGGCCCACTCTCCTCTGCCCTGGGCCCACTCTCCTCCACCCTGGGCCTATCTATTCCACCCTGGGCACACTCGCCTCTGCCCTGGGCCCACTCTCCTCTGCCCTGGGCCCACTCTCCTCCACCCTGGGCCTATCCCCTCCACCCTGGGCTTATCTCCTCCACCTGGACCCACTCTCCTCCACCCTGGGCCTATCTCCTCCACCCTGGACCCACTCTCCTCCACCCTGGGCCCACTCTCCTCCGCCCTGGGCCCACTCTCCTCCGCCCTGGGCCCACTCTCCTCCACCCTGGGCCTATCTATTGCACCCTGGGCCCACTCTCCTCCGCCCTGGGCCCACTCTCCTCTGCCCTGGGCCCACTCTCCTCCGCACTGGGCCCAATCTTCTCCACCCTGGGCCCACTCTCCTCCGCCCTGGGCCCACTCTCCTCTGCCCTGGGCGCACTCTCCTCCGCACTGGGCCCACTCTCTTCCACCCTGGACCTACTATCCTCCATCCTGGGCCTACCTCCTCCACACTGGGCCCACTCTCCTCCACCCTGGGCCCACTCTCCTCCGCCCTGGGCCCACTCTCCTCCACCCTGGGCCTATCTCCTCCACCCTGGACCCACTCTCCTCCACCCTGGACCCACTCTCCTCCACCCTGGACCCACTCTCCTCCACCCTGGGCCTACACTCCTCCATCCTGGGCCTATTTCCTCCACCCTGGGCCCACTCTCCTCTGCCCTGGGATCACTCTCCTCCACCCTGGGCCGATCTCTTCCAACCTGGGCCCACTCTCCTCTGTCCTGGGCCCACTCTCCTCCACCCTGGGCCCACTCTCCTCCACCCTGGGCCCACTCTCCTCCACCCTGGGCCTATCTCTTCCACCCTGGGCCCACTCTCTTCCGCCCTGAGCCCACTCCTCTCCACCCTGGACCCACTCTCCTCCGCCCTAGGCCCACTCTCCTCTGCCCTGGGTGCACTCTCCTCCGCACTGGGCCCACTCTCCTCCACCCTGGGCCCACTCTCCTCCACCCTGGGCCTATCTCCTCCACCCTGGGCCCACTCTCCTCCACCCTGGGCCTATCTATTCCACCCTGGGCCCACTCTCCTCCGCCCTGGGCCCACTCTTCTCCACCCTGGGCCCACTCTCCTCCGCCCTGGGCCCACTCTCCTCTGCCCTGGGCGCACTCTCCTCCGCACTGGGCCCACTCTCTTCCACCCTGGACCTACTCTCCTCCATCCTGGGCCTACCTCCTCCACACTGGGCCCACTCTCCTCCACCCTGGGCCTATCTCCTCCACCCTGGGCCCACTCTCCTCCACCATGGGCCCACTCTCCTCAGCTCTGGGCGCACTCTCCTCCGCCCTGGGTGCACTCTCCTCTGCCCTTGGCCCACTCTTCTCCACCCTGGGCCCACTCTCCTCCGCCCTGGGCCCACTCTCCTCCACCCTGGGCCCACTCTCCTCCGCCCTGGGCCCACTCTCCTCCACCCTAGGCCTACTCTCCTCCACCCTGGGCCTATCTCCTCCACCCTGGGCCCACTCTCCTCCGCCCTGGGCCCACTCTCCTCTGCCCTGGACCCACTCTCCTCCACCCTGGGCCTATCCACTCCACCCTGGGCTTATCTCCTCCACCTGGACCCACTCTCCTCCACCCTGGGCCTATCTCCTCCACCCTGGACCCACTCTCCTCCACCCTGGGCCCACTCTCCTCCACCCTGGGCCCACTCTTCTCCTCCCTGGGCCGACTCTTCTCCTCACTGGGCCGACTCTCCTCCACCCTGGGCCCACTCTCCTCTGCCTTGGGCCCACTCTCCTCCACCCTGGGCCCACTCTCCTCCACCCTGGACCCAATCTCCTCCACCCTGGACCTATCTCCTCCACCCTGTGCCTACACTCCTCCACCCTGGGCCCACTCTCCACCACCCTGGGCCCACTCTCCTCCACCCTGGGCCCACTCTCCTCCACCCTGGGCCCACTCTCCTCCGCCCTGGGCACACTCTCCTCCACCCTGGGCCCACTCTCCACCACCCTGGGCCCACTCTCCTCCACCCTGGGCCCACTCTCCTCTGCTCTGGGCGCACTCTTCTCCACCCTGGGCCCACTCTCCTCTGCCCTGGGCCCACTCTCCTCCACCCTGGGCCACTCTCCTCCGCGGTTGGCCCACTCTCCTCTGCCCTGGGCCCACTCTCCTCCACCTGGGCCCACTCTTCTCCACCCTGGTCCCACTCTCCTCCACCCTGGGCCCACTCTCCTCCACTCTGGGCGCACTCTCCTCCGCCCTAGGCGCACTCTCCACCACCTTGGGCCCACTCTCCTCCACCCTGGGCCCACTCTTCTCCACCCTGGGCCCACTCTCCTCCGCCCTGGGCCCACTCTCCACTGCCCTGGGCCCACTCTCCTCCGCCCTGGGCCCACTCTCCTCCACCCTGGACCTACTCTCCTCCACCCTGGGCCTATCTCCTCCACCCTGGGCCCACTCTCCTCCACCGTGGGCCCACTCTCCTCCACCCTGGGCCCACTCTGCTCCACCCTGGGCCTATCTCCTCCACCCTGCGCCCACTCTCCCCTACTCTGGGCCCTCTCTCCTCCACTCTATGACCACTCTTCTCCACCCTGGGCCCACTCTCCTCCACCCTGGGCCCACTCTCCTCCACCCTGGGCCTATCTCTTCCACCCTGGGCCCACTCTCCTCCACCCTGGGCCCACACTCCTCCACCCTGGGCCTGTCTCCTCCACCCTGGGCCCACTCTCCTCTACTCTGGGCGCACTCTCCTCCACTCTGGGCCCACTCTCCCCTACTCTGGGCCCACTCTCCTCCACTCTGGGCCCACTCTTCTCCACCCTGGGCCCACTCTCCTCCACCCTGGGCCCACTCTTCTCCACCCTGGGCCTATCTCTTCCACCCTGGGCCGACTCTCCTCCACCCTGGGCCCACTCTCCTCCACCCTGGGCCCACTCTCCTCCGCTCTGGGCGCACTCTTCTCCACCCTGGGCCCACTCTCCTCTGCCCTGGGCCCACTCTCCTCCACCCTGGGCCCACTCTCCTCCGCCCTGGGCCCACTCTCCTCTGCCCTGGGCCCACTCTCCTCCACCCTGCTCCCACTGTCCTCCACCCTGGGCCCACTCTCCTCCGCTCTGTGCGCACTCTCCTCCGCCCTAGGCGCACTCTCCACCACCCTGGGCCCACTCTCCTCCACCCTGGGCCCACTCTCCTCCACCCTGGGCCCACTCTCCTCCACCCTGGTTGCACTCTCCACCACCCTGGGCCCACTCTTCTCCACCTTGGGCCCACTCTCCTCCGCCCTGGGCCCACTCTCCTCCACCCTGGACCTACTCTCCTCCACACTGGGCCTATCTATTCCACCCTGGGCCCACTCTCCTCCGCCCTGGGCCCACTCTCCTCTGCCCTGGGCCCACTCTCCTCCACCCTGGGCCTATCCCCTCCACCCTGGGCTTATCTCCTCCACCTGGACCCACTCTGCTCCACCCTGGGCCTATCTCCTCCACCCTGGACCCACTCTCCTCCACCCTGGGCCCACTCTCCTCCACCCTGGGCCCACTCTTCTCCTCCCTGGGCCGACTCTTCTCCTCACTGGGCCGACTCTCCTCCACCCTGGGCCCACTCTCCTCCGCCCTGGGCCCACTCTCCTCCACCCTGGGCCCACTCTCCTCTGCCCTGGACCCACTCTGCTCCACCCTGGACCTATCTCCTCCACCCTGTGCCTACACTCCTCCACCCTGGGCCCACTCTTCTCCACCCTGGGCCCACTCTCCTCCACCCTGGGCCCACTCTTCTCCTCCCTGGGCCGACTCTTCTCCTCACTGGGCCGACTCTCCTCCACCCTGGGCCCACTCTCCTCCGCCCTGGGCCCACTCTCCTCCACCCTGGGCCCACTCTCCTCTGCCCTGGACCCACTCTGCTCCACCCTGGACCTATCTCCTCCACCCTGTGCCTACACTCCTCCACCCTGGGCCCACTCTTCTCCACCCTGGGCCCACTCTCCTCCACCCTGGGCCCACTCTCCTCCACCCTGGGCCTATCCCCTCCACCCTGGGCTTATCTCCTCCACCTGGACCCACTCTCCTCCACCCTGGGCCTATCTCCTCCACCCTGGACCCACTCTCCTCCACCCTGGGCCCACTCTCCTCCGCCCTGGGCCCACTCTCCTCCGCCCTGGGCCCACTCTCCTCCACCCTGGGCCTATCTATTGCACCCTGGGCCCACTCTCCTCCGCCCTGGGCCCACTCTCCTCTGCCCTGGGCCCACTCTCCTCCGCACTGGGCCCAATCTTCTCCACCCTGGGCCCACTCTCCTCCGCCCTGGGCCCACTCTCCTCTGCCCTGGGCGCACTCTCCTCCGCACTGGGCCCACTCTCTTCCACCCTGGACCTACTATCCTCCATCCTGGGCCTACCTCCTCCACACTGGGCCCACTCTCCTCCACCCTGGGCCCACTCTCCTCCGCCCTGGGCCCACTCTCCTCCACCCTGGGCCTATCTCCTCCACCCTGGACCCACTCTCCTCCACCCTGGACCCACTCTCCTCCACCCTGGACCCACTCTCCTCCACCCTGGGCCTACACTCCTCCATCCTGGGCCTATTTCCTCCACCCTGGGCCCACTCTCCTCTGCCCTGGGATCACTCTCCTCCACCCTGGGCCGATCTCTTCCAACCTGGGCCCACTCTCCTCTGTCCTGGGCCCACTCTCCTCCACCCTGGGCCCACTCTCCTCCACCCTGGGCCCACTCTCCTCCACCCTGGGCCTATCTCTTCCACCCTGGGCCCACTCTCCTCCGCCCTGAGCCCACTCCTCTCCACCCTGGACCCACTCTCCTCCGCCCTAGGCCCACTCTCCTCTGCCCTGGGTGCACTCTCCTCCGCACTGGGTCCACTCTCCTCCACCCTGGGCCCACTCTCCTCCACCCTGGGCCTATCTCCTCCACCCTGGGCCCACTCTCCTCCACCCTGGGCCTATCTATTCCACCCTGGGCCCACTCTCCTCCGCCCTGGGCCCACTCTCCTCTGCCCTGGGCCCACTCTCCTCCGCCCTGGGCCCACTCTTCTCCACCCTGGGCCCACTCTCCTCCGCCCTGGGCCCACTCTCCTCTGCCCTGGGCGCACTCTCCTCCGCACTGGGCCCACTCTCTTCCACCCTGGACCTACTCTCCTCCATCCTGGGCCTACCTCCTCCACACTGGGCCCACTCTCCTCCACCCTGGGCCTATCTCCTCCACCCTGGGCCCACTCTCCTCCACCATGGGCCCACTCTCCTCAGCTCTGGGCGCACTCTCCTCCGCCCTGGGTGCACTCTCCTCTGCCCTTGGCCCACTCTTCTCCACCCTGGGCCCACTCTCCTCCGCCCTGGGCCCACTCTCCTCCACCCTGGGCCCACTCTCCTCCGCCCTGGGCCCACTCTCCTCCACCCTAGGCCTACTCTCCTCCACCCTGGGCCTATCTCCTCCACCCTGGGCCCACTCTCCTCCGCCCTGGGCCCACTCTCCTCTGCCCTGGACCCACTCTCCTCCACCCTGGGCCTATCCACTCCACCCTGGGCTTATCTCCTCCACCTGGACCCACTCTCCTCCACCCTGGGCCTATCTCCTCCACCCTGGACCCACTCTCCTCCACCCTGGGCCCACTCTCCTCCACCCTGGGCCCACTCTTCTCCTCCCTGGGCCGACTCTTCTCCTCACTGGGCCGACTCTCCTCCACCCTGGGCCCACTCTCCTCTGCCTTGGGCCCACTCTCCTCCACCCTGGGCCCACTCTCCTCCACCCTGGACCCAATCTCCTCCACCCTGGACCTATCTCCTCCACCCTGTGCCTACACTCCTCCACCCTGGGCCCACTCTCCACCACCCTGGGCCCACTCTCCTCCACCCTGGGCCCACTCTCCTCCACCCTGGGCCCACTCTCCTCCACCCTGTGCCTACACTCCTCCACCCTGGGCCCACTCTCCACCACCCTGGGCCCACTCTCCTCCACCCTGGGCCCACTCTCCTCCACCCTGGGCCCACTCTCCTCCGCCCTGGGCCCACTCTCCTCCACCCTGGGCCCACTCTCCTCTGCTCTGGGCGCACTCTTCTCCACCCTGGGCCCACTCTCCTCTGCCCTGGGCCCACTCTCCTCCACCCTGGGCCACTCTCCTCCGCGGTTGGCCCACTCTCCTCTGCCCTGGGCCCACTCTCCTCCACCTGGGCCCACTCTTCTCCACCCTGGTCCCACTCTCCTCCACCCTGGGCCCACTCTCCTCCACTCTGGGCGCACTCTCCTCCGCCCTAGGCGCACTCTCCACCACCTTGGGCCCACTCTCCTCCACCCTGGGCCCACTCTTCTCCACCCTGGGCCCACTCTCCTCCGCCCTGGGCCCACTCTCCACTGCCCTGGGCCCACTCTCCTCCGCCCTGGGCCCACTCTCCTCCACCCTGGACCTACTCTCCTCCACCCTGGGCCTATCTCCTCCACCCTGGGCCCACTCTCCTCCACCGTGGGCCCACTCTCCTCCACCCTGGGCCCACTCTGCTCCACCCTGGGCCTATCTCCTCCACCCTGCGCCCACTCTCCCCTACTCTGGGCCCTCTCTCCTCCACTCTATGACCACTCTTCTCCACCCTGGGCCCACTCTCCTCCACCCTGGGCCCACTCTCCTCCACCCTGGGCCTATCTCTTCCACCCTGGGCCCACTCTCCTCCACCCTGGGCCCACACTCCTCCACCCTGGGCCTGTCTCCTCCACCCTGGGCCCACTCTCCTCTACTCTGGGCGCACTCTCCTCCACTCTGGGCCCACTCTCCCCTACTCTGGGCCCACTCTCCTCCACTCTGGGCCCACTCTTCTCCACCCTGGGCCCACTCTCCTCCACCCTGGGCCCACTCTTCTCCACCCTGGGCCTATCTCTTCCACCCTGGGCCGACTCTCCTCCACCCTGGGCCCACTCTCCTCCACCCTGGGCCCACTCTCCTCCGCTCTGGGCGCACTCTTCTCCACCCTGGGCCCACTCTCCTCTGCCCTGGGCCCACTCTCCTCCACCCTGGGCCCACTCTCCTCCGCCCTGGGCCCACTCTCCTCTGCCCTGGGCCCACTCTCCTCCACCCTGCTCCCACTGTCCTCCACCCTGGTCCCACTCTCCTCCGCTCTGTGCGCACTCTCCTCCGCCCTAGGCGCACTCTCCACCACCCTGGGCCCACTCTCCTCCACCCTGGGCCCACTCTCCTCCTCCCTGGGCCCACTCTCCTCCACCCTGGTTGCACTCTCCACCACCCTGGGCCCACTCTTCTCCACCTTGGGCCCACTCTCCTCCGCCCTGGGCCCACTCTCCTCCACCCTGGACCTACTCTCCTCCACACTGGGCCTATCTATTCCACCCTGGGCCCACTCTCCTCCGCCCTGGGCCCACTCTCCTCTGCCCTGGGCCCACTCTCCTCCACCCTGGGCCTATCCCCTCCACCCTGGGCTTATCTCCTCCACCTGGACCCACTCTGCTCCACCCTGGGCCTATCTCCTCCACCCTGGACCCACTCTCCTCCACCCTGGGCCCACTCTCCTCCACCCTGGGCCCACTCTTCTCCTCCCTGGGCCGACTCTTCTCCTCACTGGGCCGACTCTCCTCCACCCTGGGCCCACTCTCCTCCGCCCTGGGCCCACTCTCCTCCACCCTGGGCCCACTCTCCTCTGCCCTGGACCCACTCTCCTCCACCCTGGACCTATCTCCTCCACCCTGTGCCTACACTCCTCCACCCTGGGCCCACTCTCCACCACCCTGGGCCCACTCTCCTCCACCCTGGGCCCACTCTCCTCCACCCTGGGCCCACTCTCCTCCGCCCTGGGCCCACTCTCCTCCACCCTGGGCCCACTCTCCACCACCCTGGGCCCACTCTCCTCCACCCTGGGCCCACTCTCCTCCACCCTGGGCCCACTCTCCTCCGCTCTGGGCGCACTCTTCTCCACCCTGGGCCCACTCTCCTCTGCCCTGGGCCCACTCTCCTCCACCCTGGGCCACTCTCCTCCGCCCTTGGCCCACTCTCCTCTGCCCTGGGCCCACTCTCCTCCACCTGGGCCCACTCTTCTCCACCCTGGTCCCACTCTCCTCCACCCTGGGCCCACTCTCCTCCGCTCTGGGCGCACTCTCCTCCGCCCTAGGCGCACTCTCCACCACCTTGGGCCCACTCTCCTCCACCCTGGGCCCACTCTTCTCCACCCTGGGCCCACTCTACTCCGCCCTGGGCCCACTCTCCTCCACCCTGGGCCCACTCTCCTCCGCCCTGGGCCCACTCTCCTCCACCCTGGACCTACTCTCCTCCACCCTGGGCCCACTCTCCTCCACCGTGGGCCCACTCTCCTCCACCGTGGGCCTATCTCCTCCACTCTGCGCCCACTCTCCCCTACTCTGGGCCCACTCTCCTCCACTCTGGGACCACTCTTCTCCACCTTGGGCCCACTCTCCTCCACCCTGGGCCCACTCTCCTCCACCCTGGGCCTATCTCTTCCACCCTGGGCCCACTCTCCTCCACCCTGGGCCCACTCTCCTCCACCGTGGGCCCACTCTCCTCCACCCTGGGCCTATCTCCTCCACTCTGCGCCCACTCTCCCCTACTCTGGGCCCACTCTCCTCCACTCTGGGACCACTCTTCTCCACCTTGGGCCCACTCTCCTCCACCCTGGGCCCACTCTTCTCCACCCTGGGCCCACTCTACTCCGCCCTGGGCCCACTCTCCTCCACCCTGGGCCCACTCTCCTCCGCCCTGGGCCCACTCTCCTCCACCCTGGACCTACTCTCCTCCACCCTGGGCCCACTCTCCTCCACCGTGGGCCCACTCTCCTCCACCCTGGGCCTATCTCCTCCACTCTGCGCCCACTCTCCCCTACTCTGGGCCCACTCTCCTCCACTCTGGGACCACTCTTCTCCACCTTGGGCCCACTCTCCTCCACCCTGGGCCCACTCTCCTCCACCCTGGGCCTATCTCTTCCACCCTGGGCCCACTCTCCTCCACCCTGGGCCTATCTTTTCCACCCTGGGCCCACTCTCCTCCACCCTGGGCCCACACTCCTCCACCCTGGGCCTATCTCCTCCACCCTGGGCCCACTCTCCTCTACTCTGGGCGCACTCTCCTCCACTCTGGGCCCAGTCTCCCCTACTCTGGGCCCACTCTCCTCCACTCTGGGCCCACACTTCTCCACCCTGGGCCCACTCTCCTCCACCCTGGGCCCTCTCTCCTCCAGCCTGGGCCTATCTCTTCCACCCTGGGCCCACTCTCCTCCACCCTGGGCCCACTCTCCTCCACCCTGGGCCCACTCTCCTCCGCTCTGGGCGCACTCTTCTCCACCCTGGGCCCACTCTCCTCTGCCCTGGGCCCACGCTCCTCCACCCTGGGCCCACTCTCCTCCGCCATGGGCCCACTCTCCTCTGCCCTGGGCCCACTCTCCTCCACCCTGCTCCCACTCTCCTCCACACTGGGCCCACTCTCCTCCGCTCTGTGCGCACTCTCCTCCGCCCTAGGCGCACTCTCCACCACCCTGGGCCCACTCACCTCCACCCTGGGCCCACTCTCCTCCACCCTGGGCCCACTCTCCTCCACCCTGGGCCCACTCTCCTCCACCCTGGGCGCACTCTCCACCACCCTGGGCCCACTCTCCTCCACCCTGGGCCCACTCTTCTCCACCTTGGGCCCACTCTCCTCTGCCCTGGGCCCACTCTCCTCTGCCCTGGGCCAACTCTCCTCCGCCCTGGGCCCACTCTCCTCCACCCTGGACCTACTCTCCTCCACCCTGGGCCTATCTCCTCCACCCTGGGCCCACTCTCCTCCACCCTGGGCCCACTCTACTCCACCCTTGGCCTATCTCCTCCACCCTGGGCCCACTCTCCCCTACTCTAGGCCCACTCTCCTCCACTCTGGGCCCACTCTCCTCCACCCTGGGCCCAATCTCCTCCACCCTGGACCTACTCTCCTCCACCCTGGGCCTATCTCCTCCACCCTGGGCACACTCTCCTCCACCCTGGGCCCACTCTCCTCCACCCTGGGCCTATCTCCTCCACCCTGGGCCCACCTCCCTCTACTCTGGGCGCACTCTCCTCCCTCTGGGCCCACTCTTCTCCACCCTGGGCCCACTCTCCTCCACCCTGGGCCCACTCTCCTCCACCCTGGGTGCACTCTCCACCACCCTGGGCCCACTCTATTCCACCCTGGGCCCACTCTCCTCCGCCCTGGGCCCACTCTCCTCCACCCTGGGCCCACTCTTCTCCTCCCTGGGCCCACTCTCCTCCACCCTGGGCCCACTCTCCTCCGCCCTGGGCCCACTCTCCTCCACCCTGGGCCCACTCTTCTCCACTCTGGGCCCACTCTCCTCCACCCTGGACCCACTCTTCTACACCCTGGGCCCACTCTCCTCCGCTCTGGGCGCACTCTCCTCTGCCCTGGGCCCACTCTCCTCCACCCTGGGCCTATCTCCTCCACCCTGGGCCCACTCTCCTCTACTCTGGGCCCATTCTCCTCCACCCTGGGCCCACTCTTCTCCTCCCTGGGCCCACTCTCCTCCACCCTGGGCTCACTCTCCTCCGCCCTGGGCCCACTCTCCTCCACCCTGGGCCCACTCTCCACCACCCTGGGCCCACTCTCCTCCACCCTGGGCCCACTCTCCTCCACCCTGGGCCCACTCTCCTCCGCTCTGGGCGCACTCTTCTCCACCCTGGGCCCACTCTCCTCTGCCCTGGGCCCACTCTCCTCCACCCTGGGCCCACTCTCCTCCGCCCTTGGCCCACTCTCCTCTGCCCTGGGCCCACTCTCCTCCACCCTGGGCCCACTCTTCTCCACCCTGGGCCCACTCTCCTCCACCCTGGGCCCACTCTCCTCCGCTCTGGGCGCACTCTCCTCCGCCCTAGGTGCACTCTCCACCACCTTGGGCCCACTCTCCTCCACCCTGGGCCCACTCTTCTCCACCCTGGGCCCACTCTCCTCCGCCCTGGGCCCACTCTCCTCTGCCCTGGGCCCACTCTCCTCCGCCCTGGGCCCACTCTCCTCCACCCTGGACCTACTCTCCTCCACCCTGGGCCTATCTCCTCCACCCTGGGCCCACTCTCCTCCACCGTGGGCCCACTCTCCTCCACCCTGGGCCCACTCTGCTCCACCCTGGGCCCACTCTGCTCCACCCTGGGCCTATCTCCTCCACCCTGCGCCCACTCTCCCCTACTCTGGGCCCACTCTCCTCCACTCTGGGACCACTCTTCTCCACCCTGGGCCCACTCTCCTCCACCCTGGGACCACTCTCCTCCACCCTGGGCCTATCTCTTCCACCCTTGGCCCACTCTCCTCCACCCTGGGCCCACACCCCTCCACCCTGGGCCTATCTATTCCACCCTGGGCCCACTCTCCTCCGCCCTGGGCCCACTCTCCTCTGCCCTGGGCCCACTCTCCTCCACCCTGGGCCTATCCCCTCCACCCTGGGCTTATCTCCTCCACCTGGACCCACTCTGCTCCACCCTGGGCCTATCTCCTCCACCCTGGACCCACTCTCCTCCACCCTGGGCCCACTCTCCTCCACCCTGGGCCCACTCTTCTCCTCCCTGGGCCGACTCTTCTCCTCACTGGGCCGACTCTCCTCCACCCTGGGCCCACTCTCCTCCGCCCTGGGCCCACTCTCCTCCACCCTGGGCCCACTCTCCTCTGCCCTGGACCCACTCTCCTCCACCCTGGACCTATCTCCTCCACCCTGTGCCTACACTCCTCCACCCTGGGCCCACTCTCCACCACCCTGGGCCCACTCTCCTCCACCCTGGGCCCACTCTCCTCCACCCTGGGCCCACTCTCCTCCGCCCTGGGCCCACTCTCCTCCACCCTGGGCCCACTCTCCACCACCCTGGGCCCACTCTCCTCCACCCTGGGCCCACTCTCCTCCACCCTGGGCCCACTCTCCTCCGCTCTGGGCGCACTCTTCTCCACCCTGGGCCCACTCTCCTCTGCCCTGGGCCCACTCTCCTCCACCCTGGGCCACTCTCCTCCGCCCTTGGCCCACTCTCCTCTGCCCTGGGCCCACTCTCCTCCACCTGGGCCCACTCTTCTCCACCCTGGTCCCACTCTCCTCCACCCTGGGCCCACTCTCCTCCGCTCTGGGCGCACTCTCCTCCGCCCTAGGCGCACTCTCCACCACCTTGGGCCCACTCTCCTCCACCCTGGGCCCACTCTTCTCCACCCTGGGCCCACTCTACTCCGCCCTGGGCCCACTCTCCTCCACCCTGGGCCCACTCTCCTCCGCCCTGGGCCCACTCTCCTCCACCCTGGACCTACTCTCCTCCACCCTGGGCCCACTCTCCTCCACCGTGGGCCCACTCTCCTCCACCGTGGGCCTATCTCCTCCACTCTGCGCCCACTCTCCCCTACTCTGGGCCCACTCTCCTCCACTCTGGGACCACTCTTCTCCACCTTGGGCCCACTCTCCTCCACCCTGGGCCCACTCTCCTCCACCCTGGGCCTATCTCTTCCACCCTGGGCCCACTCTCCTCCACCCTGGGCCCACTCTCCTCCACCGTGGGCCCACTCTCCTCCACCCTGGGCCTATCTCCTCCACTCTGCGCCCACTCTCCCCTACTCTGGGCCCACTCTCCTCCACTCTGGGACCACTCTTCTCCACCTTGGGCCCACTCTCCTCCACCCTGGGCCCACTCTTCTCCACCCTGGGCCCACTCTACTCCGCCCTGGGCCCACTCTCCTCCACCCTGGGCCCACTCTCCTCCGCCCTGGGCCCACTCTCCTCCACCCTGGACCTACTCTCCTCCACCCTGGGCCCACTCTCCTCCACCGTGGGCCCACTCTCCTCCACCCTGGGCCTATCTCCTCCACTCTGCGCCCACTCTCCCCTACTCTGGGCCCACTCTCCTCCACTCTGGGACCACTCTTCTCCACCTTGGGCCCACTCTCCTCCACCCTGGGCCCACTCTCCTCCACCCTGGGCCTATCTCTTCCACCCTGGGCCCACTCTCCTCCACCCTGGGCCTATCTTTTCCACCCTGGGCCCACTCTCCTCCACCCTGGGCCCACACTCCTCCACCCTGGGCCTATCTCCTCCACCCTGGGCCCACTCTCCTCTACTCTGGGCGCACTCTCCTCCACTCTGGGCCCAGTCTCCCCTACTCTGGGCCCACTCTCCTCCACTCTGGGCCCACACTTCTCCACCCTGGGCCCACTCTCCTCCACCCTGGGCCCTCTCTCCTCCAGCCTGGGCCTATCTCTTCCACCCTGGGCCCACTCTCCTCCACCCTGGGCCCACTCTCCTCCACCCTGGGCCCACTCTCCTCCGCTCTGGGCGCACTCTTCTCCACCCTGGGCCCACTCTCCTCTGCCCTGGGCCCACGCTCCTCCACCCTGGGCCCACTCTCCTCCGCCATGGGCCCACTCTCCTCTGCCCTGGGCCCACTCTCCTCCACCCTGCTCCCACTCTCCTCCACACTGGGCCCACTCTCCTCCGCTCTGTGCGCACTCTCCTCCGCCCTAGGCGCACTCTCCACCACCCTGGGCCCACTCACCTCCACCCTGGGCCCACTCTCCTCCACCCTGGGCCCACTCTCCTCCACCCTGGGCCCACTCTCCTCCACCCTGGGCGCACTCTCCACCACCCTGGGCCCACTCTCCTCCACCCTGGGCCCACTCTTCTCCACCTTGGGCCCACTCTCCTCTGCCCTGGGCCCACTCTCCTCTGCCCTGGGCCAACTCTCCTCCGCCCTGGGCCCACTCTCCTCCACCCTGGACCTACTCTCCTCCACCCTGGGCCTATCTCCTCCACCCTGGGCCCACTCTCCTCCACCCTGGGCCCACTCTACTCCACCCTTGGCCTATCTCCTCCACCCTGGGCCCACTCTCCCCTACTCTAGGCCCACTCTCCTCCACTCTGGGCCCACTCTCCTCCACCCTGGGCCCAATCTCCTCCACCCTGGACCTACTCTCCTCCACCCTGGGCCTATCTCCTCCACCCTGGGCACACTCTCCTCCACCCTGGGCCCACTCTCCTCCACCCTGGGCCTATCTCCTCCACCCTGGGCCCACCTCCCTCTACTCTGGGCGCACTCTCCTCCCTCTGGGCCCACTCTTCTCCACCCTGGGCCCACTCTCCTCCACCCTGGGCCCACTCTCCTCCACCCTGGGTGCACTCTCCACCACCCTGGGCCCACTCTATTCCACCCTGGGCCCACTCTCCTCCACCGTGGGCCCACTCTCCTCCACCCTGGGCCTATCTCCTCCACTCTGCGCCCACTCTCCCCTACTCTGGGCCCACTCTCCTCCACTCTGGGACCACTCTTCTCCACCTTGGGCCCACTCTCCTCCACCCTGGGCCCACTCTCCTCCACCCTGGGCCTATCTCTTCCACCCTGGGCCCACTCTCCTCCACCCTGGGCCTATCTCTTCCACCCTGGGCCCACTCTCCTCCACCCTGGGCCCACACTCGTCCACCCTGGGCCTATCTCCTCCACCCTGGGCCCACTCTCCTCTACTCTGGGCGCACTCTCCTCCACTCTGGGCCCAGTCTCCCCTACTCTGGGCCCACTCTCCTCCACTCTGGGCCCACACTTCTCCACCCTGGGCCCACTCTCCTCCACCCTGGGCCCTCTCTCCTCCACCCTGGGCCTATCTCTTCCACCCTGGGCCCACTCTCCTCCACCCTGGGCCCACTCTCCTCCACCCTGGGCCCACTCTCCTCCGCTCTGAGCGCACTCTTCTCCACCCTGGGCCCACTCTCCTCTGCCCTGGGCCCACTCTCCTCCACTCTGGGCCCACTCTCCTCCACCCTGGGCCCACTCTCCTCCACCCTGGGCCCACTCTCCTCCACCCTGGGCGCACTCTCCACCACCCTGGGCCCACTCTCCTCCACCCTGGGCCCACTCTTCTCCACCTTGGGCCCACTCTCCTCTGCACTGGGCCCACTCTCCTCTGCCCTGGGCCAACTCTCCTCCGCCCTGGGCCCACTCTCCTCCACCCTGGAACTACTCTCCTCCACCCTGGGCCTATCTCCTCCACCCTGGGCCCACTCTCCTCCACCCTGGGCCCACTCTGCTCCACCCTTGGCCTATCTCCTCCACCCTGGGCCCACTCTCCCCTACTCTGGGCCCACTCTCCTCCACTCTGGGCCCACTCTCCTCCACCCTGGGCCCACGCTCCTCCACCCTGGGCCCATTCTCCTCCACCCTGGACCGACTCTCCTCCACCCTGGGCCTATCTCCTCCACCCTGGGCCCACTCTCCTCCACCCTGGGCCCACTCTTCTCCACCCTGGGCCTATCTCCTCCACCCTGGGCCCACCTCCCTCTACTCTGGGCGCACTCTCCTCCCTCTGGGCCCACTCTTCTCCACGCTGGGCTCACTCTCCTCCACCCTGGGCCCACTCTACTCCACCCTGGGCTCACTCTCCACCACCCTGGGCCCACTCTCCACCACCCTGGGCCCACTCTTCTCCACCCTGGGCCCACTCTCCTCCGCCCTGGGCCCACTCTCCTCTGCCCTGGGCCAACTCTCCTCCGCCCTGGGCCCACTCTCCTCCACCCTGGACCTACTCTTCTCCACCCTGGGCCTATCTCCTCCACCCTGGGCCCACTTTCCTCCACCCTGGGCCCACTCTGCTCCACCCTGGGCCTCTCTCCTCCACCCTGGGCCCACTCTCCCCTACTCTGGGCCCACTCTCCTCCACTCTGGGCCCACTCTCCTCCACCCTGGGCCCACTCTCCTCCACCCTGGGCCCATTCTCCTCCACCCTGGACCTACTCTCCTCCACCCTGGGCCTATCTCCTCCAACCTGGGCCCACTCTCCTCCACCCTGGGCCCACTCTCCTCCACCCTGGGCCTATCTCCTCCACCCTGGGCCCACCTCCCTCTACTCTGGGCCCACTCTCCTCCACTCTGGGCCCACTCTCCTCCACCCTGGGCCCACTCTCCTCCACCCTGGGCCCATTCTCCTCCACCCTGGTCCTACTCTCCTCCACCCTGGGCCTATCTCCTCCAACCTGGGCCCACTCTTCTCCACCCTGGGCCCAATCTCCTCCACCCTGGGCCCACTCTCCTCCTCCCTGGGCCCACTCTCCTCCCCCCTGGGCCCACTCTCCTCCTCCCTGGGCCCACTCTCCTCCGCCCTGGGCCCACTCTCCTCCACCCTGGGCCCACTCTCCTCCACCCTGGGCCTATCTCCTCCACCCTGGACCCACTCTCCTCCACCCTGGACCTATCTCCTTCAACCTGGGCCCACGCTCCTCCTCCCTGAGCCTATCTCCTCCTCCCTGTGCCCATTCCCCTCCACCCTGGGCCCACTCTCCTCCACCCTGGGCCCATTCTCCTCCACCCTGGGCCCACTCTCCTCCGCCCTGGGCCCATTCTCCTCTGCCCTGGGCCCACTCTCCTCCATCCTGGGCCTATCTCCTCCACCCTGGACCCACTCCTCCACCCTGGGCCTATCTCCTCCACCCTGGGTCCACTCTTCTCCACCCTGGGCCTATCTCCTCCTCCCTGGGCCCATTCTCCTCCACCCTGGGCCCACTCTCCTCTGCACTGGGCCCACTCTCCTCCGCCCTGGGCCCACTCTCCTCTGGCCCGGGCCCACTCTCCTCCATCCTGGACCTATCTCCTCCACCCTGGGCCCACTCTCCTCCACCCTGCGCCCACTCTTCTCCTCCCTGGGCCCACTCCCCTCCACCCTGGGCCCACTCTACTCCGCCCTGTGCCCACTCTCCTCTGCCCTGGGCCTATCTTCTCCACCCTGTCCCTACTCTCCTCCACTCTGGTCCTATCTCCTCCACCCTGGGCCCACTCTCCTCCACCCTGGGCCTATCTCCTCCACCCTGGACCCACTCTCCTCCACCCTGGGCCTATCTCCTCCACCCTGGGCCTACTCTCCTCCACCCTGGGCCTACTCTCCTCCACCCTGGACCCACTCTCCTCCGCCCTGGGCCCACTTTCCTCTGCCCTGGGCCCACTCTCCTCCATCCTGGGCCTATATCCTCCACCCTGGACCTATCTCCTCCACCCTGGACCCACTCTTCTCCACCCTGGGCCTATCTCCTCCACCCTGGGCCTACTCTCCTCCACCCTGGGCCTATCTCCTCCACCCTGGACCCACTCTTCTCCACCCTGGGCCTATCTCCTCCACCCTGGGCCCACTCTCCCCTACTCTGGGCCCACTCTCCTCCACTCTGGGCCCACTCTCCTCCACCCTGGGCCCACTCTCCTCCACCCTGGGCCCATTCTCCTCCACCCTGGACCTACTCTCCTCCACCCTGGGCCTATCTCCTCCACCCTGGGCCCACTCTCCTCCACCCTGGGCCCACTCTCCTCCACCCTGGGCCTATCACCTCCACCCTGGGCCCACTCTCCTCCACCTTGGCCCCACTCTCCTCCTCCCTGGGCCCACTCTCCTCCCCCCTGGGCCCACTCTCCTCCTCCCTGGGCCCACTCTCCTCCGCCCTGGGCCCACACTCCTCCACCCTGGGCCCACTCTCCTCCACCCTGGGCCTATCTCCTCCACCCTGGACCCACTCTCCTCCACCCTGGGCCTATCTCCTTCAACCTGGGCCCACGGTCCTCCCCCCTGGGCCCACTCTCCTCCCCCCTGGGCCCACTCTCCTCCTCCCTGGGCCCACTCTCCTCCGCCCTGGGCCCACTCTCCTCCACCCTGGGCCTATCTCCTCCACCCTGGGCCTATCTCCTCCACCCTGGACCCACTCTCCTCCACCCTGGACCTATCTCCTTCAACCTGGGCCCACGCTCCTCCTCCCTGAGCCTATCTCCTCCTCCCTGGGCCCATTCTCCTCCACCCTGGGCCCACTCTCCTCCACCCTGGGCCCATTCTCCTCCACCCTGGGCCCACTCTCCTCCGCCCTGGGCCCATTCTCCTCTGCCCTGGGCCCACTCTCCTCCATCCTGGGCCTATCTCCTCCACCCTGGACCCACTCCTCCACCCTGGGCCTATCTCCTCCACCCTGGGCCCACTCTTCTCCACCCTGGGCCTATCTCCTCCTCCCTGGGCCCATTCTCCTCCACCTTGGGCCCACTCTCCTCTGCACTGGGCCCACTCTCCTCCGCCCTGGGCCCACTCTCCTCTGGCCCGGGCCCACTCTCCTCCATCCTGGACCTATCTCCTCCACCCTGGGCCCACTCTCCTCCACCCTGCGCCCACTCTTCTCCTCCCTGGGCCCACTCCCCTCCACCCTGGGCCCACTCTACTCCGCCCTGTGCCCACTCTCCTCTGCCCTGGGCCTATCTTCTCCACCCTGTCCCTACTCTCCTCCACTCTGGTCCTATCTCCTCCACCCTGGGCCCACTCTCCTCCACCCTGGGCCTATCTCCTCCACCCTGGACCCACTCTCCTCCACCCTGGGCCTATCTCCTCCACCCTGGGCCTACTCTCCTCCACCCTGGGCCTACTCTCCTCCACCCTGGGCCTATCTCCTCCACCCTGGACCCACTCTCCTCCGCCCTGGGCCCACTTTCCTCTGCTCTGGGCCCACTCTCCTCCATCCTGGGCCTATATCCTCCACCCTGGACCTATCTCCTCCACCCTGGACCCACTCTTCTCCACCCTGGGCCTATCTCCTCCACCCTGGGCCTACTCTCCTCCACCCTGGGCCTATCTCCTCCACCCTGGACCCACTCTTCTCCACCCTGGGCCTATCTCCTCCACCCTGGGCCCACTCTCCCCTACTCTGGGCCCACTCTCCTCCACTCTGGGCCCACTCTCCTCCACCCTGGGCCCACTCTCCTCCACCCTGGGCCCATTCTCCTCCACCCTGGACCTACTCTCCTCCACCCTGGGCCTATCTCCTCCACCCTGGGCCCACTCTCCTCCACCCTGGGCCCACTCTCCTCCACCCTGGGCCTATCACCTCCACCCTGGGCCCACTCTCCTCCACCTTGGCCCCACTCTCCTCCTCCCTGGGCCCACTCTCCTCCCCCCTGGGCCCACTCTCCTCCTCCCTGGGCCCACTCTCCTCCGCCCTGGGCCCACACTCCTCCACCCTGGGCCCACTCTCCTCCACCCTGGGCCTATCTCCTCCACCCTGGACCCACTCTCCTCCACCCTGGGCCTATCTCCTTCAACCTGGGCCCACGCTCCTCCCCCCTGGGCCCACTCTCCTCCTCCCTGGGCCCACTCTCCTCCACCCTGGGCCCATTCTCCTCCACCCTGGGCCCACTCTCTTCCGCCCTGGGCCCATTCTCCTCTGCCCTGGGCCCACTCTCCTCCATCCTGGGCCTATCTCCTCCTCCCTGGACCCACTCCTCCACCCTGGGCCTATCTCCTGCACCCTGGGCCCACTCTCCTCCACCCTGGGCCTATCTCCTTCACCCTGGGCCCACTCTCCTCCTCCCTGGGCCTATCTCCTCCTCCCTGGGCCCATTCTCCTCCACTCTGGGCCCACTCTCCTCTGCACTGGGCCCACTCTCCTCCGCCCTGGGCCCATTCTCCTCTGGCCTGGGCCCACTCTCCTCCATCCTGGACCTATCTCCTCCACCCTGGGCCCACTCTCCTCCACCCTGGGCCCACTCTCCTCCACCCTGGGCCCACTCCCTTCCGCCCTGTGCCCACTCTCCTCTGCCCTGGGCCTATCTTCTCCACCCTGGGCCTACTCTCCTCCACTCTGGTCCTATCTCCTCCTCCCTGGGCCCACTCTCCTCCGCCCTGGGCCCACTTTCCTCTGCTCTGGGCCCACTCTCCTCCATCCTGGGCCTATATCCTCCACCCTGGACCTATCTCCTCCACCCTGGACCCACTCTTCTCCACCCTGGGCCTATCTCCTCCACCCTGGGCCTACTCTCCTCCACCCTGGGCCTATCTCCTCCACCCTGGACCCACTCTTCTCCACCCTGGGCCTATCTCCTCCACCCTGGGCCCACTCTCCCCTACTCTGGGCCCACTCTCCTCCACTCTGGGCCCACTCTCCTCCACCCTGGGCCTATCTCCTCCACCCTGGGCCCACTCTCCTCCACCCTGGGCCCACTCTCCTCCACCCTGGGCCTATCACCTCCACCCTGGGCCCACTCTCCTCCACCTTGGCCCCACTCTCCTCCTCCCTGGGCCCACTCTCCTCCCCCCTGGGCCCACTCTCCTCCTCCCTGGGCCCACTCTCCTCCGCCCTGGGCCCACACTCCTCCACCCTGGGCCCACTCTCCTCCACCCTGGGCCTATCTCCTCCACCCTGGACCCACTCTCCTCCACCCTGGGCCTATCTCCTTCAACCTGGGCCCACGCTCCTCCCCCCTGGGCCCACTCTCCTCCTCCCTGGGCCCACTCTCCTCCACCCTGGGCCCATTCTCCTCCACCCTGGGCCCACTCTCTTCCGCCCTGGGCCCATTCTCCTCTGCCCTGGGCCCACTCTCCTCCATCCTGGGCCTATCTCCTCCACCCTGGACCCACTCCTCCACCCTGGGCCTATCTCCTGCACCCTGGGCCCACTCTCCTCCACCCTGGGCCTATCTCCTTCACCCTGGGCCCACTCTCCTCCTCCCTGGGCCTATCTCCTCCTCCCTGGGCCCATTCTCCTCCACTCTGGGCCCACTCTCCTCTGCACTGGGCCCACTCTCCTCCGCCCTGGGCCCATTCTCCTCTGGCCTGGGCCCACTCTCCTCCATCCTGGACCTATCTCCTCCACCCTGGGCCCACTCTCCTCCACCCTGGGCCCACTCTCCTCCACCCTGGGCCCACTCCCCTCCGCCCTGTGCCCACTCTCCTCTGCCCTGGGCCTATCTTCTCCACCCTGGGCCTACTCTCCTCCACTCTGGTCCTATCTCCTCCTCCCTGGGCCCACTCTCCTCCACCCTGGGCCTATGTCCTCCACCCTGGACCCACTCTCCTCCACCCTGGGCCTATCTCCTCCACCCTGGGCCTACTCTCCTCCACCCTGGGCCTATCTCCTCCACCCTGGGCCTACTCTCCTCCACCCTGGGCCTACTCTCCTCCACCCTGGGCCCACTCTCCTCCACCCTGGGCCCATTCTCCTCCATCCTGGGCCCACTCTCCTCCACCCTGGGCCCATTCTCCTCCACCCTGGACCTACTCTCCTCCACCCTGGGCCTATCTCCTCCACCCTGGGCCCACTCTCCTCCACCCTGGGCCCACTCTCCTCCACCCTGGGCCTATCACCTCCACCCTGGGCCCACTCTCCTCCACCTTGGGCCCACTCTCCTCCTCCCTGGGCCCACTCTCCTCCCCCCTGGGCCCACTCTCCTCCTCCCTGGGACTACTCTCCTCCGCCCTGGGCCCACACTCCTCCACCCTGGGCCCAATCTCCTCCACCCTGGGCCCATTCTCCTCCACCCTGGGCCCACTCTCTTCCGCCCTGGGCCCATTCTCCTCTGCCCTGGGCCCACTCTCCTCCATCCTGGGCCTATCTCCTCCACCCTGGGCCCACTCTCCTCCACCCTGGGCCTATCTCCTTCACCCTGGGCCCACTCTCCTCCTCCCTGGGCCTATCTCCTCCTCCCTGGGCCCATTCTCCTCCACCCTGGACCCACTCTCCTCTGCACTGGGCCCACTCTCCTCCGCCCTGAGCCCACTCTCCTCTGGCCTGGGCCCACTCTCCTCCATCCTGGACCTATCTCCTCCACCCTGGGCCCACTCTCCTCCACCCTGGGCCCACTCTCCTCCACCCTGGGCCCACTCCCCTCCGCCCTGTGCCCACTCTCCTCTGCCCTGGGCCTATCTTCTCCACCCTGGGCCTACTCTCCTCCACTCTGGTCCTATCTCCTCCTCCCTGGGCCCACTCTCCTCCACCCTGGGCCTATCTCCTCCACCCTGGACCCACTCTCCTCCACCCTGGGCCTATCTCCTCCACCCTGGGCCTACTCTCCTCCACCCTGGGCCTACTCTCCTCCACCCTGGGCCTACTCTCCTCCACCCTGGGCCTATCTCCTCCACCCTGGACCCACTCTCCTCCACCCTGGGCCCACTTTCCTCTGCCCTGGGCCCACGCTCCTCCATCCTGGGCCTATATCCTCCACCCTGGACCTATCTCCTCCACCCTGGACCCACTCTTCTCCACCCTGGGCCTATCTCCTCCACCCTGGGCCTACTCTCCTCCACCCTGGGCCTACTCTCCTCCACCCTGGGCCTATCTCCTCCACCCTGGACCCACTCTTCTCCACCCTGGACCTATCTCCTCCACCCTGGACCCACTCTTCTCCTCCACCCTGGGCCTATCTCTTCCACCCTGGGCCTACTCTCCTCCACCCTGGGCCTATCTCCTCCACCCTGGACCCACTCTTCTCCTCCACCCTGGGCCTATCTCTTCCACCCTGGGCCTACTCTCCTCCACCCTGGGCCTATCTCCTCCACCCTGGACCCACTCTCCTCCACCCTGGGCCTATCTCCTCCTCCCTGGGCCCACTCCTCCTCCCTGGGCCCACTCTCCACCTCCCTGGGCCCACTCTCCACCTCCCTGGGCCCACTCCCCTCCCTGCTCATACTTTCCTTCGCCCTGGGCCCACTTAAGATCCGTGCCCTGAGTCCTCTCTCTCGCTGCCAATGCTGTCCAATCTCAGGACAAGGTGAGTACAGTCAGTTCTCAATAAAGTGTGCTTCTTCAACGCAAATCGAATTCCATGTGATAGAAGAATTTTGTCCATTAATTGCCGATAGCAAACTTTCCTCACCTGCATTGTTTATAATACGATTCCAGTCCCATTTGTTTAAATGATGCTGCTATCACATGATTTTCTTACAACCTAAGATTGCATTGGAATAGAATTATGATTTTATATCCAAATGCACTGAACATCAAAACAATCGAAAACTGGTCAGAGCGGCTGAGTTTGGGCACAGGATCCCTACTCTGCCGCCATCTCGGATCGGCAGAAACCGGTTGATGCTCTTCTGTTGCCTGGACCAATCAGGAGATGCCTGCAGTGAGGCCCTGGTCAGTCTCCAGGATAGTGATTGGTTGCTGCACATTTAATAGCCTTCAGCTCAACGTCAACCGATCAGAAAGGGCCATGAACCAGGTCCCTGTCTGACAAAGAGGCAAGAATGGGGTGTCTGAGGGGAATGGGGGGTTTGTGGTATCTGATGGGAATGAGGGGGTTGGAGTGTCTGATGGGAATGAGGGGTTTGGGGTATCTGATGGGAATGAGGGGGTCGGGGTATCTGATGGAAATGAGGGAGTTGGGGTGTCTGATGTGAATGAGGGGGTCGGGGTATCTGATGGAAATGAGGGAGTTGGGGTGTCTGATAGGAATGAGGGGTTTGGGGTATATGTTGGGAATGAGGGGTTTGGGGTATCTGATGGGAATGAGGGGTTTGGGGTGTCTGATGGGAATGAGGGGTTTGGGGTATCTGATGGGAATGGGGGTTGGGGTATCTGATGGGAATGGGGGGTTGGGGTGTCTAATGGGAATGGGGGGGTTGGGGTATCTGATGGGAATGGGGGTTGGGGTGTCTAATGGGAATGGGGGGGTTGGGGTGTCTAATGGGAATGGGGGGGTTGGGGTATCTGATGGGAATGAGGGGGTTGGGGTATCTGATGGGAGTGAGGGAGTTGGGTTGTCTGATGGGAATGAGGGAGTTGGGGTGTCTCATGGAAATGAGGGGCTTGGGGTATCTGATGGGAATAAGGGGCTTGGGGTATCTGATGGGAATGAGGGGGTTGGGGTGTCTGATGGGAATGAGGGAGTTGGGGTGTCTGATGGAAATGAGGGAGTCGGGGTGTCTGATGTGAATGGGAGGGTTGGGGTATCTGATGGGAATGAGGGGTTTGGGGTGTCTGATGGGAATGAGGGCGTTGGGGTATCGGATGAAGATGAGGGGGTTGGGGTGTCTGATGGGAATGGGGGAGTTGGGGTGTCTGATGGGAATGAGCGGTTGGGGTGTCTGATGGGAATGAGGGGGTTGGGGTGTCTGATGGGAATGAGGGCGTTGGGGTGTCTGATGGGAATGGGGGAGTTGGGGTGTCTGATGGGAATGGGGGAGTTGGGGTGTCTGATGGGAATGAGGGGGTTGGGGTGTCTGATGGGAATGGGTGAGTTGGGGTGTCTGATGGGAATGGGGGAGTTGGGGTGTCTGATGGGAATGAGGGCATTGGGGTGTCTGATGGGAATGAGGGGGTGGGGGTGTCTGATGGGAATGGGGGGTTTGGGGTATCTGATGGGAATGAGGGGGTTGGGGTATCCGATGGGATTGAGGGGGCTGGGGTATCTGATGGGATTGAGGGGGTTGGGGTATCCGATGGGATTGAGGGGTTTGGGGTATCTGATGGGATTGAGGGGGTTGGGGTATCCGATGGGATTGAGGGGTTTGGGGTATCTGATGGGATTGAGGGGGCTGGGGTATCCGATGGGATTGAGGGGTTTGGGGTATCTGATGGGATTGAGGGGGCTGGGGTATCTGATGGGATTGAGGGGGTTGGGGTATCTGATGGGATTGAGGGGGCTGGGGTATCTGATGGGATTGAGGGGGTTGGGGTATCTGATGGGATTGAGGGGGTTGGGGTATCTGATGGGATTGAGGGGGTTGGGGTATCTGACGAAGATGCTGTGGGAGGGGATTATATTGAAATGAGGCAGCAGACCCGAGAGCAGCAGGGAAAGGCTCGAGTTCAGACTGAAAGGAACGAGACTGTGACTGAGAGACATTCCCGGCCTCCGGGGGGGGTTTGATTGCCAGCGTTTGGACTCGGGGATGTGGTAATGGGAGCCTTATTGTGATGACAGTTCCCAGGGACAGTCCATCAGGGAGGGGTTCTGCTGGATTACACTGGAGTGTAAGGGAGCCGGGCCGCTTAGTGATGGAAGAGATTCTGAGCATTGGCAGTGTGCTGAGAGACCCTTCAGACCCACACATCGGGCTTTAATGCATGTTCCCTCCAGGGGGCAGCAGAATTGGGCAGCTACTGTGTCTGGGCTCAGCTCCAGTGTCTGGGCTCAGCTCCAGTGTCTGGGCCCAGCTCCAGTGTCTGGGCTCAGCTCCAGTGTCTGGGCCCAGCTCCAGTGTCTGGGCCCAGCTCCAGTGTCTGGGCCCAGCTCCAGTGTCTGGGCTCAGCTCCAGTGTCTGGGCTCAGCTCCAGTGACTGGGCCCAGCTCCAGTGTCTGGGCTCAGCTCCAGTGTCTGGGCTCAGCTCCAGTGACTGGGCCCAGCTCCAGTGTCTGGGCTCAGCTCCAGTGTCTGGGCCCAGCTCCAGTGTCTGGGCTCAGCTCCAGTGTCTGGGCCCAGCTCCAGTGTCTGGGCCCAGCTCCAGTGACTGGGCCCAGCTCCAGTGTCTGGGCTCAGCTCCAGTGTCTGGGCTCAGCTCCAGTGTCTGGGCCCAGCTCCAGTGTCTGGGCTCAGCTCCAGTGACTGGGCCCAGCTCCAGTGTCTGGGCCCAGCTCCAGTGCCTGGGCCCAGCTCCAGTGCCTGGGCTCAGCTCCAGTGCCTGGGCTCAGCTCCAGTGTCTGGGCCCAGCTCCAGTGTCTGGGCTCAGCTCCAGTGCCCACAATGATTAGTGCCGCCTCACGGCTGGTCAGAACAGAAACCCAATCAATCAGAAGTCTGATCAGAGGGGAAGAGACCACTTCACGATGCAACAGGAAAGAATGATATTGGTTCTACACAGCACTGACACCAAGCTACAGGATTATGGGGTGGCACGGTGGCTCAGTGGTTAGCACTGCTGTCTCACGGCACCAGGGACGCTGGTTCAATTCCAGCCTCGGGCGACTGTCTGTATGAGTTTCCTCCGGGTGCTGTGGTTTTCTCCCACAATCCAAAGATGTGCAGGTCAGGTGACCTAGCCATGCTAAATTGCCCGTAGGTTAGGTACATTAATCAGGGGTAAATGTAGGGTCTGGGTGGGTTACTCTTCGGGAGGGTCGGTGTGGACTGGTTTGGCCTGTTTCCACACTGTAGGGGAATCTATGACTGACTTGCAGGCACTTTCATCTTTCTCTGCTCATCAATGTAGGCCCACCCTGACAGTTGGGCCTACAATTCCTGATGAAGGGCTTTTGCCCAAAACGTCAACTCTCCTGCTCCCCGGATGCTGCCCTCCAGCACCACCCTCTCGACTCTGATCTCCAGCATCTGCAGGTCTCACTTTCTCCTGGCTCGGCCTACAATGCCAGCTTGGCTCCGATGACTTTGGTGAGGGCCCTCTGGATGTCCAAAGCCTGGAGGGGACTGACCTCCTGGGTCTCTCCTGAGCCAGTGCAGGTGAAACCTCCTCAGCGTGTCCCCTTCCCCCCTCTCACCGCACCAGGGAATGGACAGACCCTGCGGCTTGACCGATGCAGGAGAGCTCCTTGCATGTTTCCGGCCAGTTCCGAAGCCTCTCCTACACCTGGTGGGTCCATGGCAGTGCCACACGGGCCAGATGTAGTTGCCAGGCCAGAGCCACAGTGACAGACTCCCCCTTGGAGCAGACTTCTTACCATTTCTCTCACCATATGCACCCCCTCCCTTGCCTTCCCCTGGAGCATTCCCACCTTACCCTGCCCATAAAGGGTAATTCCTCTCCCTGGTGGAGAGTGGGCACATTCTCTGCCTTGTTGTAGAGTCCTAGAGCACGGAAACAGAGCCTTTGGTCCAACCAATCCATGCTGACCATAATCCCAAATTGTTAGGTCCAGATTGTGAGGGCTGTGTGTACGTTACTGAGAGAAAGGAAGGGTTCTGATTGGATAACACCTCCGTTTGGTCAAACAGTTTAACTCGATGAGAGACAACACAGTGTTAGATTGTGTATGTGTGACTCTGATGCCCTTCACAGTCAATGGGTCAGATCTCCCTGTGGTGATGAAAGGTTAGGGGCGTGATGCTGCTGTGTGTCTGGGCTCATTATTAATGTGTTCAGGCTGGCCCCTGGCAAATGGGTGAGAGAGAGAGAGTAGCGCTGTGGTGCTCGGAGTGCTCACTGGAGGTGCCTGGCACCCAGTCCTGCCTATAACGGCCCTCCGCAACGTCAAATTCACGGTGCTTCATGCCCCCTAAGAGTTGGCAGAGCTGGCTTTGGCATAGTGCAGCAAACTATCCACCCCTCGTTGGACACTGAGGTCTGGTCCTCTCTGTGAGCAGCATCTGCGGCCTAGCCTCAGGCTGGATCTGTCAGTCACTGTGAGCCTCTACAGTAATTATGCAGGAACAGGAGTTCCCTTCTCCCCCAGGCGGCCTGCAGGGGGGACCTCCGGAGGGGCATCGGGGGAGGCCTTTTCTGTCAGAGCCTCCCCTGGGTGGGAAAGGAGCTGAGGTAGGGTGATGCTTCAGGGTTGCAGAGGGTGAAATGCTGTCCGGGGCGGTGGGGAGCACGGTCTGCTCCGTTAGATGTGGCAACGCTTTGGCTTTTTGATCAGCGACGCAGAATTACTGATGTACCCTTGACCGGGCAAAGTCAGGGGGTGCTATCAGAATGCAGTTGGATGGCGTGAGGGACGAATCCAATGGAAAGCATGAGACAGGCTGATGTGACAGGCCCTGCTGGAGAAGCAAAGGCACCCAGCAGCAACTGACCACACCTCAAAACACGAGTGGGTGTCACAATTCCAAGCGTGCGGGCAGTACGGTGGCTCGGTGGTTAGCACTGCTCCCTCACAGCACCAGCGACCCGGGTTCGATTCCAGTCTCGGGGGCCTGTCTGCGTGGAGTTTGCACATTCTCCCCGTCTCTGCGTGGGTTTGCTCTGGTTATCTCCCACAGTCCAAAGATGTACAGGTTAGGGAGGATTGGCCCTGCTAAATTTCCCACAGTGGACAGGCAGGAGGCTGGAGGAACGCAGCAAGCCAGGCAGCATCAGGAGGGGGAGAAGTCGACGTTTCGAGTGTAACCCTTCTCCAGGACTGGGGGTGGGTGTGGGGGAAGCTGCAGATAGAGGGGGTGGTGGGGGCAGGGTGGTGAAGTGGGGATAGGTGGAGACAGGTAGAGGGTACGACCTGGTTGGTCAATGGGAGGAATGGATCCGGTTGGTGGCTGGGAGGGGGAGGGGCTGGGAAGGGAGTCAGGATAGGGAGGGAGGTTGGTTATTTGAAATTGGAGAACTCAATGTGGAGTCCTGAGGGCTGTAGGGTGCCCAAGCGGAGGGTGAGGTGTTGTTCCTCCACCAGACACTGGGGTTGGTTGTGGCAATGGAGGAGGCCAGGGATGGTCATGTTGGAAAGGGAGTGGTTGGGGGAATTGTAACGGATGGTGACTGGGAGGTCTGGTCAGCCCCTGTGGACCCGGCTGCGATGCTCGGTGAGCCGTTCCCTAAGTTTACGTACACTCTCCCCACTGAACCCCCAGGGACCTTCCCTTGCAACCAGAAAAGATGCAAAACCTGCTGACACACTACCAGAGGTTCACCTGCCTCCCCTCCAACCTACTTTACTGCATCAGGTGCTCCCAATGGTCTTCCCTACATCGGGGAGAGTGAACGTAAACTTAGGGAACGGCTCACCGAGCATCGCAGCCGGGTCCACAGGGGCTGAGCAGACCTCCCAGTCACCGTCCGTTGCAATTCCCCCAACCACTCCCTTTCCAACATGACCATCCCTGGCCTCCTCCATTGCCACAACCAACCCCAGCGCCTGGTGGAGGAACAACACCTCACCCTCCGCTTGGGCACCCTACCGCCCTCAGGACTCCACATTGAGTTCTCCAATTTCAAATAACCTCCCTCCCTCCCTATCCCGACTCCCTTCCCAGCCCCTCCCCCTCCCAGCCACCAACCGGATCCATTCCTCCCACTGACCAACCAGGTCGTACCCTCTACCTGTCTCCACCGATCCCCACCCTGCCCCCACCACCCCCTTTATTAGCTCCCCTCACACACACCCCCAGTTCTGGAGAAGGGTTACACCTGAAGTGTCGACATCTCCCCCTCCTGATGCTGCCTGGCTTGCTGTGCCCTTCCAGCCTCCTGCCTGTCAACTTTGGATTCCAGCATCTGCAGTATTTTTTTGTCTCTGCGTTGCCCACAATGTCCAGGGATGTGGAGGCTAGGTAGGTAAACCATGGGGAACACAAGGATAGGGTAACAGGATGGATTTGGGTGTGAAGCTCTTCGGAGGGACACTGTGGACTCGATGGGCTGAATGGCCTGGTTTCACACTGTAGGGAATCTATGGTTCCATAACAACTGCGTTGGGGCATCACTTTTCGCCCCTTCTCCAGGGCAATTAGAGATGGGCGATAAAATGCTGACCCAGCCAGTGATGCCCATGTCCCACTGGTGAATATAAAATACCTCAGGGTGAAACATGCTGCGTTTGAATTCCGTTATGCTTTCTGTATTACTCTGCGTTATTCAATTTCTAAATGTTTTGATCGGACCTGTTTAAAGAAAGAGCGTTTCGGCAGAGTGAGCTAATTCCCTTCAGGGTGAAACGAGTTAACTCAGAAGATGGAGCTCCCTGACTGAGAGTAAAATGAGACGCAGTGTGTGAGCGTTTGAGACAAGTTGGCTTCCTTGTGTTGAAATATTGGTGAGTGTGTGAGATGTTGACATCTGTTGGAAGGAGATGGTACTGCAGCTCATCAGAGCCTGGGGTCAATGGGTGTTCAGAGACAACAGACTCAATGCTGCCTGTTCATCTCAATGACCGCAGCCCAAGGCTGTCAAATGGTGATGTTTCAGCAGGAAGCCCAGCTACGTGCACGATTCACAGGTCATCTGCCTCAAATGACCTACTGCTCTTAAAGCCTTCAGGATGCAGCAGTATGTCCAGCGGTGAGTGGTAGGCCGAGAGTGAAAACATAACACGTCCCACGGAGAAACAGATCTGAAAAGGACTCCTCACTTCTTACTACAACAACGGCATCGATTCACAGCCCTTTGACTGAACAAGTGCCTCTTCATATCAATCCAAAATGGCTGCTCTTGTCCTGTGACTGTGTCACAGAATCACGGAGTCCCTACTGTGCAGAAAGAGGCCATTCGGCCCCATCGAGTCTGCATCGACCCTTCGAAGAGCATCCCACCCCAAGTCACCGCCCCGCCCAATCCCTGTAACCCCCGCTTGGGGTTTTTACCATGGCCGATCCACCCTAACCTGTACGTATTTGGAGTGTGGGAGGAAACCGGGCAGAAACCTACACAGTCACAGGGAGAACGTGCGACTGTAGTCACCCGAGGCGGGAATCGAACCCAGGTTCCTGGCACTTGTGAGCCGTGTCTCCAGACGTGAGGAATCAACCTCTCAGCATTGATCAGGCTGAAGCCCCTTCACAAACCTGGATGTTTCAATGAGATCACTTCTCATGTGTCTGAACTTCAAACAAGAAAGGCCCTACTTCCTCAATCTCTCTGATGATATTGAGTTTCAATGATAGTATCTGTACCTAGAGGGCAGCTTTATGTACAGCTTACCCCTTTATCCAGAGCTTTGAACATGATCTCCCCGCGGACATGGTCCATTTTTATAGAGGAGAAAGTGAGGTCTGCAGATGCTGGAGATCAGAGCTGGAAATGTGTTGCTGGAAAATTTTCTCCTGCTTATCTCTTGTCTTATCCGGCCTTGTCTGTGACAAAATGCTTAATTCTGGCCTCACAAGGCCGTTTGACCCCATCCCACTGCAGAGCTGAAAATGTGTTGCTGGAAAAGCGCAGCAGGTCAGGCAGCATCCAGGGAACAGGAGAATCGACGTTTCGGGCATAAGCCCTTCTTCAGGAATTATACAATGCCCGAAACGTCGATTCTCCTGTTCCCTGGATGCTGCCTGACCTGCTGCGCTTTTCCAGCAACACATTTTCAGCTCCATTTTTATAGAAACCAATTAAATTTTCTTTTTTTATATTTCAAAAATATACTTTATTAATAAAATTATTTGGATCTCTATACAATTGGCATTCTTGTGCACACATTACATTGCTTCACATACAGACTTCGAAATTTATTTTTCCTATATACAAATCTGTACATTTACTATCCAACTCTTCTGCTGAGGCGTCAGCGGAGCCCCCTTACTGCGTGGGCCCCCTGTTCTTCCCCGACAGGCAGATGTTACACAGTGGTCTTTCCCCACCGCGCCTTGGCGGCAGCTGCCCCAAGCTTCAGCGCGTCCCTCAACACGTAGTCCTGGACCTTGGAATGTGCCAGTCTGCAACACTCAGTCGGGGTCAACTCCTTCAGCTGGAAGATCAGCAGGTTTCGGACCGCACAGAGAGCGTCCTTCACCGAGTTGATGATCCTCCAGGCACAGTTGATGTTCGTCTCGGTGTGCGTCCCGGGGAACAGGCCGTAGAGCACGGAGTCCCGCGTCACGGCGCTGCTCGGGACGAACCTCGACAAACACCACTGCATTCCTCTCCAGACTTCCTCTGCGTAGGCACATTCCAGAAGGAGGTGTGTGACAGTCTCGTTCCCCACCCCCCCCCGACCAATTAAACAGTTAAAGTTAATGAGGGATCAGGATCTGTTTCCATTGATAATCAGGGACTTACAAACGATCCTTTCTATATTTCACTTTACTGTTCATCAGATTGTGACTATCGAGACATTATAATCTAAAGATTTGCTATAATACCATTTGCAGAGATTATAAAAATGACTGAAATGTTTCTGTTTTTCCAATAAGATCACAACAAAATATTAAATCACTGGTGACAAGGAACATTGGAATTATGGGACGGAGAAGGGAGTTAATGTCCATCCAGTTCACCTTATGCGGGTTTTGCTGGATATGATGGTGTGAGAAACAAAGCTCACACACTTCAATAATGTCAGTCCGAGACAAGATCTGAATCAGTAGTGTCCTTTATGTTTACACTTGCAAGTGGGTGTGATGTCCAGTGCCAGGCAAGGCAGAGGACATACACACCAAATTCAACAAACTCTCGATATTTATATAATTTGGTTCTTACATTTTTTTTTCTTATTTAGTTGCTTCTCCCCCTGTTTACATCCTCCACTTCCCTAAGACCGGCCCCACCACTCCTGCTTATCTCTTGTCTTATCCGGCCTTGTCTGTGACAAAATGCTTAATTCTGGCCTCACAAAGCCGTTTGACCCCATCCCACTGCAGGTCATCGTTAGGCATATTCTTTCTTCATCAGTATCTACTCTTTCCATCTGGGCTTCTCCCGAGGCCACTCTGATCCCTATGACCTCTTTAATTAGGGTTTGTTCCTGTGTCTCTGTAAAAGTGGGAAACAGATGTTTGTACAGGCGTATCTGGCCTAACTTCATCCCCTCACAACATCTTATCTATTTGCCCATAATATCTACCATTGTTTTGCAATCACGTTTCATGCTGACATACAACTTTAGCTAATACAAAAACAATTATCTATTTCCTCCACATCGTTTCCATTCTTGTTGACTCAGCTCTTGGCCAAAACAACCACACACTGGTGTGAGTTAATTTACTTTGTATTAGAAGTTATAATTGCAGAATTACAGAACTGCAGAAGAAACATTAATTTACCGATATCCCACAAATTCCCCTTTTTCTTTTGTTACCATTTGTTATCTTCTGCATTTTTGTTTCTTTTAAACATCGTTCCCGAAATTCGCAAGCATCATTCCGGAGATTTCATCCATCTTGGTCTCACTCATCTCCTCATCATTTAGTCGATAAAGTTCCTCTGCCTGATTCCCTCTTAGGGGCATCTGTTTCATCAAGGCTGTTTCAATCAGCCTCTGGGTGAGCCCTCGTATACAGGGTATGACACAACAGCCAATGGCCACCAATACCCTGACTACTCCTATCAGGGAAGTAAGGATAGAAACCACCACCTCCTTCCATTTTCCAAACCAGGATTCAAGCCATCCCGTGAGAGATGTGTCTACTCCTGAATTCTCAGCCAGTTCCTCTGCTAAGGTAGTCAATCCCCTTAAGGCCCGAGTAATTGAACCATCAGGTGCAGTGTTATTAGGAATAAAGGTACAACAGCTTCCTCCTAACATCACACACACACCCCCTTTTTCTGCTAAAATCATATCAAGGGCTATTCTGTTTTCCCATGCCATCCTACTTGTCACATCAAGCTGTTCTGATATTCCTTTAACCGCATCTCTTGTATAATTTATAAATCGCTGTTGATTATAGAAAATGTAATTTATCCAATCTACATTTTTATTAATTGTTACCCACCAAAAGAGAGCTGACTCAAAGCCTGCTGCAATCTGGTTACGAGCCTTGAATTCATCAGGTACTCCCCCCCCCGGGACTCCTACCGAGTCGAGATAAATCCTGTCATCAAAAGAAGTATCCAACAGTAATCTCTTACCCCTTCCCTTTTTCCCTACGATCTTTTCCTTCTCAAATGCCAGGGTAAATGGAATTACCAATTGTACAATTGCACGTATCCCTCTCCAATCCGGAGGTAGGGTGGGTCTCAATATTTTTCCCCCACAGTACCACCACAGATCCGCACGGGGAACCTTTAGTGCTGGGTAGTTCCCTCCCTTCTCCGTTTCGGTAACATTCTTAATCTCTGTACATAATTTCAGCTCCCCCCAAATCTCTCGACCGACTTGTACCTCGCCTGTGCACACACGACGTGTGATTTCCAACTGCGGCGGAAAATGTGGGGGGATCTTTTGCATCTTTCTCCTCCAAGGGAGGGAACATCAGAGATAGGGAGGTACAATTCCTCTCATTCCATGCAGTCTCATCCTGGTACAGGGCTATCATACATTTCATGCCCTTCCTGTCTCACTTCCACCCGAGCGGAAAGGGAACCACCTGGGCCACTGGCCTACCGGAGGCACATCCATAGCAATTGCTTTTGTTCAGACTTTTTACAGTATACTTTACCCATTCAACCCAGGCATTTGCATCCCCGTACCCAGTCTCTATCTCGATGGTCTGTTTCAAATCCTTTACCTCTATAATTTTTACTACTTTAGGATCATCGGGAGGGGTGAAAGGTTGTATCTCATTACCCAGTAATTCTACCCATTTTCCCTGTCCTACGCTAATTCGAAAACAACAGCCCACAAACTCCTTCCCATTTGCTTTCATTTCAATCCCAAATGTTTCATTTAATTGTATCTCATAGGTGCCCCCCCGCCCCCCCAGAATTGCTTCGTGCCATGTGGTTTTCCTTATTGTTAGGTATATTGGGTTACACTTTTTATCGGGACACTCGCGAGCTGGTCGGCAGGGGGCCCGGTGTACTGTGACGAGACCATTATACCAGGTACCATCCCCAAGGCCATCCCCATAGGACTTAAGGTGTATCTCAGAGCTGCGGTACTGTCTCTGATTATCTACATCCCCACAATTTACTAAGCTGCATACATCAGCGTCTATTACTTGTGGATTATCAGACTCAGGAACTGTTAATAATACATATGAAAATGATATTTGACAAAATCCCAATCCCAAATCATAACTCTAAACATCCCCAGTATTCTAATCATCATGCTGAAGCACAAAAAGACTTAATATACAATCTTACAGAAATAATCCCGCGCTCGCGTCGCCACTGTATAGTCAGTTACTCAAAGTCTCTTTAGTCTGAGTTTCAGCGGGTCTTGCGTTGATTCGGCTGTCCAGACTTCTTCCTCAACTGGAGGGTCCACTGGCCCTTTGATCCGAGTGTAGTGAGTCCAGCCTTTTTCCGCCATCCTTATTGCCGTTTCGGTCAAAAGAGCCTAGGACGGCCCTTCCCAGTCCGGCTGCAATGTAGTCTCTGTCCATGATTTTACTAAGACCCAATCTCCTGGCCGGATGGGATGAACAGCAAATTCAAGGGGCGGAGTCTGTGCCAATAGACCCTGTTTTCTGAGGAAAGATAAAGAGGAGGACAAGCCCAGTATATACTTCTTTAAGAACAAATCTTTAGTTTCGGGAATTGGCAATTCTCCCTGCGTTCCCAGATAAGGTAATCCAAATAAGATTTCATAGGGGGATAGTCCCAAATCTTTCCTCCGCCAAGGGACAAGCCCAAAAGGCATCCTTTAAATCTATCACACTAAACCATTTGTGGTCATGGGGGATCTTACTTAATAATGTATTGGGGTTTGGCACCACTGGGTGCCTGACCTGTACTATTCGATTCAATGTTCTCAAATCCTGCACTAATCGATAAGTTCCATCAGATTTCCGCACTGGTAGAATTGGGGTATTATAAGGAGACATACATGGCTCCAACAGCCCATCTCTAATCAGTCCTTCAATTACTGGCTGCAGTCCCCGTTTACCTTCTATGGAAATAGGATATTGTCGTTCACAGACAACGTCCCCTTTCCATTTTAAATTTATTAAAAGGGGAGGGATCTATAGTTTTCCACGATTCCCTTCTCTAGCCCATACTATCGGGTTTATCTCTCTCTCCACATCCTCTGTCAATATTGCCAGTTGTACAACTAATTCTTTTTCCTGAATTCCAATCTCCAGTCCTAAGAGGATAATTAGGTCTCTCCCCAGTAAGTTACTTCCTATATCAGGGATATACAGCAGTTCCCCTGTGACCCTATCCTTAGGACCTTCTATCATCATAGGTTCAAATACTGGAACAGTAAATCCTTCTCCTTTTACCCTCGAAACAGTAATTGACCGTGTCGACATTTCTACTTTCTTTGGTTTAAAATTCAGCGATGACCGTGCTGCCCCCGTATCTACTAGGAAGACTGCCTCTTCCCTACAGGGTCCCACCTTCAAGTTTATCAAGGGTTCCTGGTGGGCCCCCAGGGGCAGGAACCCCTGACACCCCTATTCTTCATCAAAATTCATAAGTGGAATTGCCCTTTCTCCCCTTTGTAGATCAGGACACTCCCGCTTAAAATGCCCTATCTTTCCGCAATAATAGCATCCTGCCTGTGGAGACTTCCATCTCTGCCCCTGTCGCCCAAACCCTCTATCAAATGCTCCCCTTGTCCTCTCCCTCTCCCTCTCCCTCTCTGTCCGACATGCTGCCTCCCGCAGCTCCAGTTGCTCACTATTGGTTCCATTCTTTTCTTAACTACCTCATCAACCGTAGCTACCATCATTTTCACCTTCTGTTTTTGTCTTTCATCCTCTCTCTTTACAAACACTTTCTGTGCCTCTCTCAACAATTCATCTAATGGTTTTTCGCTCCATCCTTCTATCTTCTGTATCTTTCTCTGTATGTCTGGCCATGCTTTTGTCACAAAATGTACTTTCAACAGACCCTGTGCCACTGGGTCCTCAGGGTTCATTCCAGAATATTTCCGCATTGAGTCCCCTAATCTTTGCAAGAAAGCTGAGGGAGTCTCATCTTTCTCCTGTCTAACTTCAAAGGCTTTAGTCAAATTCTGTGACTTCGGAACTGCCTCTCTTATTCCTTTTAGAATCAGGTCTTTCAATTCCCTCATTTCTTCTCTATGCTCCAGGTTTTGGTTTTCCCACTGGGGGTCTCTGAGGGGAAACTTCACCTCTCCCTGTCCAGCATCCCCATCTCCAATCGGGTGTTCCCTGTCCCATATTTTAATGGCGACTCCTCATATAAGTCCCCTTTCCTGCCCAGCAAATAGTATATTCAAAATAGACATTAACTCAGCCCATGTGTACAGACTTGGCCCCAAAAATTGATCAATTTGTTCAGACAACCCCACCGGATCCTCAACCAGGACCTTCATTTCCTTTTTAAATGTTCTGACCTCCCCACTGGTGAGGGGGGCACTCACAAACCCAATCTCTTTGTCCCCTTTTGGTACCTCCCGCAGGGGATAAGTCATTACGTTCTTCCCCTTTTTTTTCTTTTTTTTAAAGAAATATTGCAATATTTCTAGCTCCCCATAACTTCGAACACCAATTCATCAATTCATGCTTGACTAACCTTTAAAGCCTGTTCCTAACTTGTAAATATATTTATATATTTACGTTCATTTCTTCAGTATTTAATATTTAAAATGTAAAATGCATACAGTTCCCAATTTTGAAATCCACTGTAATCACCCAGTTTTAGTCCCTTAATTTAAATCCAAAATTAGTTTTCTTAAGTAGTCCTGACCAATCATTGCTCAATTACAATACTATAGGTCGTGAAATAATCAGAGCTGCCTTAAAAGAATTTGTCTATTCAAGTTTAAAAAAAATCTTCTAATGCATGAACAATGGCTGAATGCAAGGTCACAGATATTAACCATGGAATTTTGTTTTTACTACAATTTAATGTTGAACTGAAACTTCAACTGTCCTCAATAAATCACTTTTATGTAAAGATAAAAGAGATTAGTTAGAAACTGATAGTAAGGCAGTCATGATCTGTAAAAAGAACAGGAGTTATCATTCTTTTTTTCATAATCTCTATAGAATCCTTAACCTTAAAAGAAATCATGTTAAGTTTCCATATTAAAAATCAGATTCAAAACAGTCCTGGAACTCAAGCTCCAGGGAATAAAACGCAAACATTCAATCACCAACAAACAAATGTTCACTCAAACCAAATCACAAAGGGTTAAACTTTCTACCAGCTGTACAGCTCTTTTCATTCTCTCTCCCTCACACATTGACATATAAATGCAGATATTTACAAACCCAGTCTTTGTCCGACCTGTACTTTGGCCAGAAGACAGCGGGACGAAGATTGCATTCCGTAGTCCATACAAAGCAACAATATTTAATCATCTTTCTCCCTTGTACAAGTATTATTTCTCCAATTCCACAACATCCTGCCCAAAGGACTTTCTGGAGGTATGTTGTAAGGGACCCCGCCTCCATTTCCATTGCCTTCTCCGTCTTTTGTTTCCCGGAGGGTTTTTCCTTACCCACGGCACAACCCATATTGAGTTCCTTCGTTAGTCCCTTATTAACTACTAAAACTCAATCCCGGCCACCAAGGCAATACTTAAAAGTCAATTTTCTTACCTTGGTCTGTGCACAGAGTTGCCTGGCCCCTTTTTGCCGTATTGTCTATCAACCTCCCATCACTGTCTGATTCAGATGTCTCTCTTGTGGGACCCACACCAGTTGCCCAAGGGAGCAGACCAAACCAGGACACGAGACCGATCCTCAATGGGGAACGGGACACGTCTTCCCAGTGTCCAAGGCCAGCCACTCCCCCTGGCGATGGAAGAAAATCCCGGACAGCCCCCAATTGTGAGAAACAAAGCTCACACTCTTCAATAATTTCAGTCCGAGACAAGATCTGAATCAGTAGTGTCCTTTATGTTTACACTTGCAAGTGGGTGTGATGTCCAGTGCCAGGCAAGGCAGAGGACATACACACCAAATTCAACAAACTCTCGATATTTATATAATTTGGTTCTTACATTTTTTTTTCTTATTTAGTTGCTTCTCCCCCTGTTTACATCCTCCACTTCCCTAAGACCGGCCCCACCACTCCTGCTTATCTCTTGTCTTATCCGGCCTTGTCTGTGACAAAATGCTTAATTCTGGCCTCACAAAGCCGTTTGACCCCATCCCACTGCAGGTCATCGTTAGGCATATTCTTTCTTCATCAGTATCTACTCTTTCCATCTGGGCTTCTCCCGAGGCCACTCTGATCCCTATGACCTCTTTAATTAGGGTTTGTTCCTGTGTCTCTGTAAAAGTGGGAAACAGATGTTTGTACAGGCGTATCTGGCCTAACTTCATCCCCTCACGACATCTTATCTATTTGCCCATAATATCTACCATTGTTTTGCAATCACGTTTCACGCTGACATACAACTTTAGCTAATACAAAAACAATTATATATTTCCTCCACATAGTTTCCATTCTTGTTGACTCAGCTCTTGGCTGAAACAACCACACACTGATGTGAGTTAATTTACCTTGTATCAGAAATTATAATTGCAGAATTACAGAACTGCAGAAGAAACATTAATTTACCGATATCCCACAATGGGAATAGGGTTACTGGCTAATCGAAGCAATCAATCTCCATCAATTAATTCACAACAGAGCCACAAGTGAATTGAGAGAAACCCCCTCAGTGATGGGCAGCGGAGGGAACCATCACTCTCTGATCAACTGCAATACCACCTTCCTCCAACAGATGCCAGTGTCTTGCACTGATGCCAAAACCCACACCAATGAGTGAGAAATCTGGGCCCGAATCCTGGAAGATCCATCATATGATCTCCAGCCTCCACACCTCTGACACTGCCACCATTAGTCACATTATAACCCTCTTGGCTTTGGGTGAGGGAGGATGTCAGTTTCTTTGATTATCGATAGTGAGGGATTCAGTAATGGTAATATCATTGGTAGGCAAGGAGCTCTGGTTGGACTGTCTCTTATTGAAGTGTCTCTGATGAAGGGCTTTTGCCCGAAACGTCGACTCTCCTGCTCCTCGGATGCTGCCTGACCTGCTGTGCTTTTCCAGCACCACTCTAATCTAGACTCTGGTTTCCAGCATCTGCAGGCCTTGTTTTTACCTTGTCTCTTATTGGAGATGGTCATTGCCTGGTATTTGTGTGATGTAGCTGTTACTTATCAGCCCAAGACTGGATATTGTCCCGATCTCGTTACATTTGAGCACGGACTGCTTCAGTATCTGAGGAGTCATGAATATTGTGCAATCATCGACAAACATCCCCACTTCTGACCTTACGGTGGAGGGAAGGTCATTGAAGATGGTTGGGCCTAGGACACTACTCTGAGGAGCTCCTGCAGAGATGTCTTGCAGCTGAGATGACTGATCCTCCACAACCATCTTCCTATGTGTCAGGTATGACTCCAACCAGTGGAGAGTTTTCCCCCTGATACCCATTGATTCTAGTTTGTCAGGACTCCTTGATACCACACTCGGTCGAATGCAGCCTTGATGTCAAGGGCTGTCCCTCTCCCCTCACCCTCTGGAATTCAGCCCCTTTGTCCATGTTTGACCCGAGGCTGTAATGAGGTCAGGAGCTGAGTGACCCTGGGGGATCCCAAACTGGGCGTCACTGAGCAGGTTATTGCTGAGCTGGTGCTGCTTGATCGCACTGATGATGACCCCTTCCATCACTTTATTGATGATCAAGAGTAGCCTGATGGGGGGGTGATTGGCCGGGTTGGATTGATCCTGCATTTTCCGTACAGGATATACCTGGGTAGGTTTGCATATTGTTGGGTAGATGCCAGAGTTGGAACTGTACTGGAACAGCTTGGCTCGGGGAGTGAGGGATTGAATGAAGAAAGTGTGGTTGAGGGTGTAGGTTTGCTCGCTGAGCTGTAGGTTTGATATCCAGACGTTTCGTTACCTGTCTAGGTAACATCATCAGTGGCGACCTCCAAGTGAAGTGAAGCTGTTGTCTCCTGGGGTTCCTGAGGTTTGTGGAGATGTCATTTCCTGTTCGTTTTCTGAGGGGTTGATAGATGGTACCTAGATCTATGTGTTTGTTTATGGCGTTGTGGTTGGAGTGCCAGGCCTCTAGGAATTCTCTGGCATGTCTTTGCTTAGCCTGTCCCGGGATAGATGTGTTGTCCCAGTCGAAATGGTGGTTTTTTTTCATCCGTGTGTAGGGCTACGAGGGAGAGAGGGTCATGTGTTTTTGTGGCCACCAGGATACACGAACACCAGCTAGCCACAGAAAGACACGACCCTCTCTCCCTCGTAGCCCTACACACAGATGAAAAAAACCCACCTTTTTGAGTGGGACAACACATCTATCCTGGGACAGGCTAAGCAAAGACATGCCAGAGAATTCCTAGAGGCCTGGCACTCCAACCACAACTTGGAGGTCACCACTGATGATGTTACCTTGCCAGGTAATGAAATGTCTGGATATCAAACCTACAGCTCAGTGAGCAAACCTACACCATAAACCTCAACCTGAGCTACAAACCTTCACAAACCTTGCAAAAAAGTGAGCAAAGTCTGGTGTGTGGTGTTGCGGGGGGGAGGTGTGTTTGGGGGGGCGGGGTAACAAAGTCGATGAAGTTAATGAACAGAATGGGACTATCCAGGTGAAGGGGGAGAGCTAACTGTACAGGGGCAGGAAAATGAAATCCTCGGGTAAAAGGGGGAGTTGGGTAAATGGGACGGTGGGGAGGGTGGGGGGAAGTTGAAGCGAGGAAGTAAAATTGAGGTGAGGCAGGAGAATAAACAGTGGATAAGGTGGGGGAGGGTGGGGGAAGTTAATGGGCCAGAGGGGGAGAAAGAAGTCAGTGATAAAAATCAGATAAATACTCAAACTCGTTCAATTATCTGGTTCCCTCTCCAGCCAGGTCGTGTTTGGAATCAGACACCATCTCAGGGGCTCTGCCCCTAGTTTCAAGAAAAGATCTCCTTCCCCTTTGCTCCCCTCCCATACCGCTCTGTCCTCACCCTCTCCACCAACCCAACCCCCCAACACACCACCCCCTTCCTCCTCTCATTCCCCATCCTCCTCCCCTCTCCATGCCCCTCCTCCACCTCATCTCTCTCCCCCTCTCCCTCCCCCTCTCTCTCCCTCCCCCTCTTCAACCCCCTCCCTCCTCCACCACCTCATCCCTCTCCTCCTCTCCATCCCCCCCCCCCTCTCTCTCCATCCCCCTCCCCCTCTCCTTTCCCCTTCCCCGCTCCTCCCCTCTTTCCCCCTCCCCCTTCTCCTTCCCCCTCCCTACCCTCCCCCCACTTTGTGGTATGGCAGACGCCCATACCCTGTGAATGCATGAACAAACTCTGTCTATAATGCTGCCTAATTTTGTGCTCTCAGTAAACTTGGGATCTGACTTTGACTGCCATTATGCAGCTCATTAATAATATTAATAATTGAGGCCCTATCACAGATCCTTATCGGGCCTCACTGGTCATATCTTGCCAATTTGAGTACCTACCTATTATCCTAATTCCGGTCTCCCGCTATGTCACCAATTTCCCAGCCAGATCAGTAATTTGCCCTGCACTCCATGGGCCTCACCTTCGTTAACGGTCTCTCTTATGGGATTTTAATCAACTGCCTTCAGGAAGTCCAAACAAACAACATTGAAAGACATGCCCCATCCTCTACCTTAATCATCTATTCAAAACATTTGAGGAGGTTGGTCAGGAATGACCTATCAGTCATAAATCCATGCTGGCTCTGCCTGATTAGCTGATAACTGGGTGGCTCAGTGGTTAGCACTGCTGCCTCACAGCACCAGGGTCCCAGGTTCAATCCCTGCCTTGGGTGACTGTGTGTGTGGAGTTTGCACATTCTCTCTGAGTAGAGTTTCCTCCTGCCATCCAAAGGTGTGTAATTCCCTTGTTTTTCACTTTAATCCTTCTTTAAATAGTGGAGTGACACGGTGCAATTTTCCAGTCCAGGGGGAAGGACTCCTGTATGTAGCCAAACCCTGAAAGATTAGAGTTAGAGGTGTCTACAAAGTCCTCTCCCAATTCTTAGGGAAACCAACAGGTCCAGGGGGAATTTGCCACTCCAAAATTCCATTAATTTCCTCATTACTGATGTTTTACTTAACGTTAATGTCATTCAGTCCCTGATGGAGTAATAGTTTCCTGGGGAGCTCTGGAGAGCTGTGCTTACAGAGTTTATTAATCTGTGCATTTCCCTCCCCTGGACAGTCATGGAGTTTGGGTCAATGAGGTGAAGACCAAGTTGAACAAAAATGGACATAAATATGGATTTGAGGCCATGATTGGCTTAGCCATGAATTATCAGCAAGCTGAAGGGGCCCTTAATTCGTGTGTTTTACCCAAAGTGCTGCCCTCTCCATCTGCACTCTGGGATTGTAGGGGTGCCCGTCATTCTAACAACAAGGCTGTATCCTGAAGGGTACTGCCCCCACTTGTAGTGGCAGTCAGCCACCAGCAGAGGATGCCATTGTGTCACAGGTCACAAACTCAAGAGCCAGGTTTCAGGAGGAGACAGTGGGGGCTGGAGAGTCAGAGTCGAGAGTGTGTCGCTGGAAAAGCGCAGCAGGTCAGGCAGCATCCGAGGAGCAGGAGAGTCGACGTTCCTGATGAAGGGCTTATGCTCGAATCGTCGACTCTCCTGCTCCTCGGATGCTGCCTGACCGGCTGTGCTTTTCCAGCGCCACACGATTTGACCCAGGGTTTTAGAAGGAGACAATTTGATTATTTTATTACGCGCTCAGCCCCAGAGACGATGTCCCTGAAATGCAACAGCTTCTGAAATGACTTCAGAATCCCACTCAAGTTCCTGGAATGATCTTTTCCTTGTTTCTCTCTGTAATCATCCGTTTATATTTTGTCCAAGTCGGAAGCTGTCGTGGGCGATGAGCGGGGAAATCTCCAGTGTCCCTGACCTGGATGTTTAATTCCTCACTGGCCACAGGGAGGTGCTAGAGGACTGGAGGACAGTTAATGTGGTAAAAACAATGACTGCAGATGCTGGAAACCAGATTCTGGATCAGTGGTGCTGGAAGAGCACAGCAGTTCAGGCAGCATCCGAGTGATCCCATTTCACCAGAAGGGTGGCTGAGGGGAAATACAGTTCATCGATCCGAGGGAATCCACTGGAGAAAATGCTGAAGGAGAGAATTAATCTCCATTTGGAGAGGGACGGTTTGATCAGGGATAGCGTAGCGTTGACAGAGGAAGCTCAGGTCTAACAAATCTGATGCAATTTTTCGAGAGGTTGACCAAGTTGTGAAGATGAGGGTAGTGCGGATGATGTTAGTTACATGGATTTCAGCAAAATCTGACATGGGAGACTGATAAACGAGCTGAAAACACATAACATCCAGATCTGGGCACCCAGTACGGAGGAGGGAGGGCAGGTCTGAAGACTTCCTCGTGGGTCTGCTCCTGGGCCTGGCCAAACTGGCCATTAACAGGTCCAGGCAGCGGGCCGTGGAGGGGGTCGTTAGGGCCGACTGCCTGCCCCTCTTCCGCGGTTACGTTAGAGCCCGGGTGTCCTTGGAGAAGGAGCACGCGGTGTCCACCAACACCCTGGAGGTGGGCGCCGCAGGGAGTGAAGTGCATCATTTCTCCCTCCAACTCTATTTTGATTTAGTCCCTACCCACCCCTTCACTGTTTTGATCACACAGCACTGCCCTTTGATGTGAAGGGCAGTGCTTGTCACTGGCCACCCGGGTGTTTTCCTATCTTCCTGGTGGTGGAAATTGAATAAAAGATTGGTGCACTTTGTGTCTTTCACTGTGTCTCACACCTGCACACACACACCATGGGTGCTGGGGAGAAAATAAGCACTACTGCACTTAGGCGGTAGTGTGGGGGTTAAATTATAAAAAGAAAAAGAAAAAAAAAAGAAGAAAAAAAACGAAAAAAAAAAACATCCAGATCACCTGGAATTTGGATCCAAACTTGACTCAGTGACAGGGGGGCAGTGGCAGGGATCACTGCTGGGTCTGTTACTGTTGGTAATATTCTGAAATGGCGTTGCTGAGAGTGTGGTGGGGGGAGGTGGTAAGTAAGTTTGCAGATGGACTGGCTGGGTGTTTGACAGTGAGGACGAAGATGTTGAGTTACAGGAGGATAGAAACAGATGAGTCAGATGGGCAGCTCGGCGTCAGGTGGATAAATCTGGGGTGGACAAAGTTAGAAATCACACAACACCAGGTTATAGTCCAACAGGTTTAATTGGAAGCACCAGCTTTCAAATGTGAGGTGAATGCACTTTGGAACGGAAAGGAGGCAAGGACGCGTTCAATGAATAGCTGGACGCTCACAAGTTCAGAAAAACAGAGGGATGGTGGGATACTTGTCCATAGACCGCAGAAGGTCAGGGACAGGCCAATAGAGTGGTCACAGCGTGGATGATGAGAGCAGGGGGGTTATGTTGGAGCTGGACATGACTGTGGGTTAGGCCCCAGCTGAAGGACTCTGTGCTGTTCTGGTCCCCAACACTATAGGAAGGATGGGATTGCACTGGGGGGAGGATGCAGAGGAGGTTCACCAGAATACTGCCTCGGACTGGAGCAGGTTATCTCCAAAGGGAGGCTGGATAAGCTCGGGCTGGAAGAAAGGAAGGTGAGAGTACAATAGGTGGATGGAGGTGGGGGTAAAGGTGATAGGTCAGAGGGGATGGTGGAGTGGAGAGGTGGGAAGGGAGATTGGCAGGTAGGACAGGTCATGGGGACAGTGCTGAGCTGGAAGTTTGGAACTGGGGTGAGGTGGGGGAAGGAGAAATGAGGAAACTGTTGAAGTCCACATTGATGCCCTGGGGTTGAAGTGTTCCGAGGGGGAAGATGAGGTGTTCTTCTTCCAGGCGTCTGGTGGTGAGGGAGCGGTGGCGGAGGAGGCCCAGGACCTGCACGTCCTTGGCAGAGTGGGAGGGGGAGTTAAATTATTCGGCCACGGGGCAGTGGGGTTGGTCCCCCCCAGTGTCGAGGAGACCGCATCAGGAGCAACGTATACAGTAGATAACGTGTGTGGAAGTGCAGGTAAATAAAGTGCAGGACAACCAGAACCTGCTGCCAATTCAGAACCTCCAGAAACATCGCAGGAATTGGAAAACCTGAGCCCACACCTCCCCCCTCACCTCCCCACACACCTCCCCCCACACCTCCCCCCTCACCTCCCCCATCACCTCCCCGTCACCTCCCCCCTCACCTCCCCCCTCACCTCCCCCCACACCCCCCACACCTCCCCCCTCACCTCCCCACACACCTCCCCCCACACCTCCCCCTCACCTCCCCACACACCTCCCCCTCACCTCCCCCTCACCTCCCCCCTCACCTCCCCCCTCACCTCCCCACACACCTCCCCCACACCTCCCCACACACCTCCCCCTCACCTCCCCCTCACCTCCCCCCTCACCTCCCCCCTCACCTCCCCCCACACCTCCCCCCACACCTCCCCCCTCACCTCCCCCCTCACCTCCCCCCTCACCTCCCCCTCACCTCCCCCCTCACCTCCCCCTCACCTCCCCCCACACCTCCCCCTCACCTCCCCCCACACCTCCCCCCTCATCTCCCCCTCACCTCCCCCCTCACCTCCCCCCACACCTCCCCCCACACCTCCCCCCTCACCTCCTCCCTCACCTCGCCCCTCACCTCCCCCCTCACCTCCCCCCACACCTCCCCCCTCACCTCCCCCCTCACGTCCCCCCTCACCTCCTCCCTCACCTCCCCCCTCACCTCCCCCCTCACCTCCCCCCACACCTCCCCCCTCACCTCCCCGTCAGCTCCCCCCTCACCTCCCCCCTCACCTCCCCCCACACCTCCCCACACCTCCCCCCACACCTCCCCCCTCACCTCCCCGTCACCTCCCCCCTCACCTCCCCCCTCACCTCCCCCCACACCTCCCCCCTCACCTCCCCCCTCACCTCCCCGTCACCTCCCCCCTCACCTCCCCCCTCACCTCCCCCCACACCTCCCCCCTCACCTCCCCCCTCACCTCCCCGTCACCTCCCCCCTCACCTCCCCCCTCACCTCCCCCCACACCTCCCCACACCTCCCCCCACACCTCCCCCCTCACCTCCCCCCACACCTCCCCCCTCACCTCCCCCCACACCCCCCACACCTCCCCCCTCACCTCCCCCTCACCTCCCCCCTCACCTCCCCGCTCACTTCCCCCCCACACCTCCCCCCACACCTCCCCCCTCACCTCCCCCCACACCTCCCCCCTCACCTCCCCCTCACCTCCCACCACACCTCCCCCTCACCTCCCCCCACACCTCCCCCCACACCTCCCCCCTCACCTCCCCCTCACCTCCCCCCACACCTCCCCCCTCACCTCCCCCCACACCTCCCCCCTCACCTCCCCGCTCACCTCCCCCCCACACCTCCCCCCTCACCTCCCCCCACACCTCCCCCACACCTCCCCCCACACCTCCCCCTCACCTCCCCCCACACCTCCCCCACACCTCCCCCCACACCTCCCCCCTCACCTCCCCCCACACCTCCCCCTCACCTCCCCCCTCACCTCCCCCACACCTCCCCCCTCACCTCCCCCCATACCTCCCCCCACACCTCCCCCCACACCCCCCCCACACCTCCCCCCTCACCTCCCCCCACACCTCCCCCCACACCTCCCCCCACACCTCCCCCCTCACCTCCCCCCTCACCTCCCCCACACCTCCCCCTCACCTCCCCCCTCACCTCCCTCCACACCTCCCCCCACACCCCCCCACACCTCCCCCCTCACCTCCCCCCACACCTCCCCCTCACCTCCCCCCACACCTCCCCCCTCACCTCCCCCCTCACCTCCCCCACACCTCCCCCCTCACCTCCCCCCACACCTCCCCCCTCACCTCCCCCCACACCTCCCCCCTCACCTCCCCCCTCACCTCCCCCCACACCTCCCCCTCACCTCCCCCCTCACCTCCCCCACACCTCCCCCTCACCTCCCCCCACACCTCCCCCCTCACCTCCCCCCACACCTCCCCCCTCACCTCCCCCCTCACCTCCCCCCACACCTCCCCCCTCACCTCCCCTCACACCTCCCCCACACCCCCCCCCTCACCTCCCCCCACACCTCCCCCCTCACCTCCTCCCTCACCTCCCCCCACACCTCCCCCCTCACCTCCCCCTCACCTCCTCCCACACCTCCCCCCACACCTCCCCCCTCACCTCCCCCCACACCTCCCCCCTCACCTCACCCCTCACACCTCCCCCTCACCTCCCCCCTCATCTCCCCCTCACCTCCCCCACACCTCCCCCCACACCTCCCCCCTCACCTCCCCCCTCACCTCCCCCACACCTCCCCCTCACCTCCCCCCACACCTCCCCCTCACCTCCCCCCACACCTCCCCCACACCTCCCCCCTCACCTCCCCCCACACCTCCCCCCTCAACTCCCCCCTCACCTCCCCCCGCACCTCCCCCCACATCTCCCCCCTCACCTCCCCCTCACCTCCCCCCTCACCTCCCCCCACATCTCCCCCCTCACCTCCCCCTCACCTCCCCCCTCACCTCCCCCACACCTCCCCCCTCACCTCCATCCAAAGCCCCAAAGGGACCTTCCTCATCCATCAAAGTTTCTGGAAAGTGCTGCCTGGGAAAGCGATGGAGGTGGGAAACCTCACAGTCTTTAAAAAAGGGACTTGGATGACCTCTTGAAGTGCCAGAACATGCAAGGCTAGTGTGGGTAAGTGGGATGGTGATTCTGTCTCACGGGGCACCATCTTGAATATACAGGGCGACCCAGGAAGGTAAATTTCCTGTTGAAGTGAATGGGTTCACTCCTATCCGCGATTCTGGGTTTCTGCGGTAGATCGGGGAATCTATCCCCACGGGTACGGGGTTAGGGGAGGGTGGGGTGGTGACACCTACTGTACCGCAAGGTTTGACAGCAACCACCTTCACCTTTCCCCCTTCCTGTCTGTGGTGCTGCTCTGGCAGTCGCTGCTTCACACTCGCTGGGAGCCTTCGTATCGGGATCCCGGGCCTTGGGTACAGGCCCCTCCTGTTGTCACAATCATGACCACCGCGTCCAAGCTGGGGGTGGGGGCCTGGGGGTGGGGTGGGGTGGAGTTGGGGGGCTGGTGGGAGGGGTTGGACCTTCTGGGGGCGGGGGATATTTGGGATTGGAGCCTGCGAGTTGGGGGCCGGGGTCGGCGGGGGGGCGGCGAGGTGGAATCAGCCTGGGGCCTACTCCTCGCTTGCCCTGAGACCCTGGGGCTGGGGGTGGACCCTTTGTCCGGGTGGTCCTGGGTTTGCTGCCTCTGGAGGTCTCCTTCAGCCAACACTTTAAAGAAAAGAAAACAAAGAGGGAAAGCAAAAAGGAGAAAGTAAAAGAGAAAGAAAGCAGACGAGGCCTGGGCTCAGCCCTGCTCCACCGCCGCCATCTTGAACAGACATAAATTATAAATACATTAGGGGCAGGAAATATCCAGGGCAAGAGCAGAGACCTAACTGGCAATCTTTATGGAAACTGGAAGAGAAAGCTGAGGGTTTACATCAGTAGCTGAAAATGTGTTGCTGGAAAAGCGCAGCAGGTCAGGCAGCATCCAAGAAGCAGGAGAATCGACATTTCGGGCATATGCTCTTCTTCAGGAATGAGGAAAGTTTGTCCAGCAGGCTAAGATAAAAGGTAGGGAGGAGGGACTTGGGGGAGGGGCGTCGGAAATGTGATAGGTGGAAGGAGGTCAAGGTGAGGGTGATAGGTCAGACTGGGGTGGGGGCGGAGAGGTCAGGAAGAAGGTTGCAGGTTAGGAAGGCGGTGCTGAGTTCGAGGGATGGGACTGAGACAAGGTGGGGGGAGGGGAAATGAGGAAACTGGTGAAATCCAAGTTCATCCCTTGTGGTTGGAGGGTTCCTAGGCGGAAGATGAGGCGCTCTTCCTCCAGCCGTCGTTTTGTTGTGGTCTGGCGATGGAGGAGTCCAAAGACCTGCATATCCTTGGTGGAGTGGGAGGGGGAGTTGAAGTGTTGAGCCACGGGGTGGTTGGGTTGGTTGGTCCGGGAGTCCCAGAGGTGTTCTCTGAAACGCTCCGCAAGTTACATCAGTACCCTGCATCTATGTTCACTGTTGGTAGTTGTTTGGAAATCAGGGAAGGGGGGGGGACTGTGATGTGTTTGAATGAATTAGCATTGAGAAGGAGGAGGTATGAGTGGGTGAAGCCTCTCCCACCCCCCCGCACCCCCCGGCCAAGGTGAAATATATCTCAGGAAGGCAAGGCAGGAGTTGGAAGGGGCCCTGCTGTTAATTTTCAAGCCCCCTCACACCAGGAGAATCGAGGGCTGCTCTCCTTTAAGAATCTGGGTCGGCATAACCGAGGAAACGACAGGCCAGTTGAGTCTCAGCGTGTCACAGGAAAACTGAGGGAAACATTCTGAGGGACAGAATTAATTTCCGCTTGTAGAGGCGAGGATTTCGTTAGGAGGATCCGTTTAGCTTTGTCAGGGGGAGATCAACTGAGGGGTGACCTTATAGAGGTTTATAAAATCATGAGGGGCATGGATGGGATAAATAGACAAGGTCTTTTCCCTGGGGTGGGGGAGTCCAGAACTAGAGAGCATAGGTTTAGGGTGAGAGGGGAAAGATATAAAAGAGACCTAAGGGGCAACTTTTTCACGCAGAGGGTGGTACGTGTATGGAATGAACTGCCAGAGGAAGTGATGGAGGTTGGTACAATTGCAACATTTAAGAGGCATTTGGATGGGTATATGAATAGGAAGGGTTTGGAGGGATATGGGCCGGGTGCTGGCAGGTGGGACTAGATTGGGTTGGGATATCTGGTCGGCATGGACGGGTTGGACCGAAGGGTCTGTTTCCCTGCTGTACATCTGTATGACTGACAAAGTTGAGGAGGTGACGAGGTGTGTGTGGATGAGGATCATGCTTTAGAAGTTTTGAGCCCATGGGATGCAAATTTGGCAAATTGCACCTAGAATTGGCTTTGTTGCGAGATACATAGAGTGTTGGCCAAAGGGTGTTTTTGTGACTGGAAGCGTGTGCCCTGTTGTGAACTACAGGGTTTAATGCTGGCTGCCTTGGTGTATACATTAATGATCGACACTTGAAAGTGAGCAGTGCCGTCTGCAAATACACAGATGTTGGTGCGTTAAGTAGTGAAACCCTTAGATTACAGAATGGTACAGTCAGGCTGAACGGTAGCAAATGGAATTTAACCCTGAAATGTGTGACGTGATGTACTTTGGGAGGATTAACACGGGAAGGGAGCACTCCCTGAATCCTGATTCAATGGCAACGGGACGAGTAGAGAAGGTGGGTAAGAGGTACACAGGATACTTACCCCTATTACACAGGGCGCTGAATACAAGGGCAGGGGAGCTGATACAACGGTATACAGGGGGAACCTCAATTAACCAGCATTCCATTATCCGAACAAAATACTCCCCACCCCTGTCCTGCGGATAATCGAGGTGCCTCTGGTATAATGTGGGTTCAGTCACAGCTGGAGTAACCGTGTGCAGTTCCTGCTGCCTCAGGATAGGAGCTGGACGTTGCCTGAGTTAGAGTGGTTCATTCATTCCTGATGAAGGGCTTCCTCCTCTTCGGATGCTGTGCTTTTCCAGCAGCACTCTCACCTAGAGTGGGTCAGCGATGAGGAGAGACTGGATGGGCCGGGATTGTTTTCCTAAGGGAATGTGGTGGCGGGGGTGGGTAGAAGTGAGGGGCTTCCTGGAGGGACTGTACAATGTTCTGAGGGACATAGACAGGGTAATTAGGGAGAAACTTACCCCCGCTTTGGTCAATAACCAGGAGCACAGTTTGACGGGAAAAAGAGCAGATGGTTTCGAGTGGATTTGAGGAATCGCGTTTTTTTTTTACTGGGGAAGGAAGTTTGCGGCAGGAAAGTATTTCACAGGATTTTAGCTGAGCACTCAAAATGCCATTAGATAGAAGGCCAAGAGCTGGGAAAGGGGTTCAACTGGTAAATGCCTGATGTTCAGTGCAGATATGATGGGCTGAAGAGCCTCTTCTAGGCAGGAGATATAAAAGCTCGAATATGTGTTTGAATACAGATTCAAGACGGTTAGTAAGTTTGCCGATGACGTCAAAACTGATCTTATAGTGGACAGTGAAGAAGGTGATGGAAGAGTACAACAGGGTTTTGAACAAATTGGGTCATGGTGCTGAGGAATGGCAGATGGAGTTTAATTTGGATAAACGTGAGGTACTTTGGTTAAACAAACAAGGGTGGCACAGTGGTTAGCGCTGCTGCCTCACAGCGCCGGAGACCGGGGTTCAATTCCCGCCTCAGGCGACTGTCTGTGTGGAGTTTGCATGTTCTCCCCGTGTCTGTGTGGGTTTGCTCCGGTTTCCTCCCACAGTCCAAAGATGTGCAGGTCAGGGTGAACTGGCCCTGGGAAATTGTCCCGTAGTGTTAGGAGCATTAGTCAGAGGGAAATGGGTCTGGGTGGGTTGCTGTTCGGAGGGTCAGTGTGGACGTGTTGGGCTGAAGGGCCTGTTTCCACGCTGTAGGGAATCTAATCTTACCTGGAGAGGGTTCAGAAGAGATTTACCAGAACCTGCTGGGAGTGGAGACTCTGAGTGATCTGGAGAGGCTGGGACTTTTTTCACTGGAGTGTAGAGGTTTCTAAAATCATGAGGGGTCTAGATAAGGTGAATGGCAGATGTCTGTTTTTCCCTAGGGTAGGGGATTTCAACACCAGGGGGCACATTGTTTCAGGTGAGAGAGGAAAGATATAAAAAAGGCAAGGGGGCAAAGTATTTTACACAGAGAGTGGTTCATGTGTGGAATTAACGTCCAGAGGAAATGGTGGGTGAGGGTAGAGTTACAAAGTTTAAAAGGCGTTTAGATAAGTAGATGAGTAAGAAGGTGTGTTGAGGGATGTAGGTGAATTTAGTTTAGTTTGGGATTATGGCAGTGTGGACTGGTTGCACAAAGAGTGGGTCTCCTTGCTGTATGACTCCGTAGCTTGGGGTACAACGGTGTCACAGAGTAGGCACTTGATTCCCACCTCAGGCGACTGACTGCGTGGAGTTTGCACGTTCTCCCCGTGTCTGCGTGGGTTTCCTCCGGGTGCTCCGGTTTCCTCCCGCAGTCCAAAGATGAGCAGGTCAGGTGAATTGGCCGTGGGAAATGCAGGGGTTACAGGGATAGGGTAGGGTGGGTGTGACGTTCTCTGGAGGGTTGTGTGGGCTGGATGGGCCAAATGGCCTCCTTCCTGACTATGGGGATTCTATGACTCTAAGAGCAACTTCTACCCCGCCGTTATCAGATTTTCGAACAGACCTCTGAAATGTTGATCTCTCTCTCTCTCTCTCTGCACCTTCTCTGTGACTGTAATTACTGTAAATACGCTGTGGCTGTATTACTCAGATGCACTTTGTCCAATACGATCTGTCTGAAGGGCACGCAGAACAATGCTACTCACTGTATCTCGGTACATGTGGCACCAATAAATTAAATCAAATCACCTTCGGGTGTTGAGCGTGAAGCACGATCAAGTTGTGACCAGTGTCGATGGTGAGAGTGCTCCCAGCTGACATTGTCAGAGAGACCTTCCAAATGTCTTTGTTCTGTTTCCTCTGTCCTCCCCTGGAACTAGGGCCTTTTGAGAATTAAATAAACCTGCCCACAGAGATGCTTCCACACAGAAACTAGGAGCAGCAGTACCCTGGTTTGCCATGGTCTGATTGCCCCTGTCCATCTTTCCCCCCCCCACCCCCCACCCATCCTGACCCCTTATTTATCATTAATTTATCTTCCTCTATCTTGAAAATATTCAAAGCTTTCGCTCTTTTGAGAAAGATCAGCCCAAAGGTTCACACCTTTCTGTGGGACAAAGTTTCACCTCAGCTGTATTTGAAATAGCCTGAACCAAGTCCCCTCATATCCCACTAAACTCCGGTCAATCCAGGCCTAGCGTTTGGCTACCTTATAAAGGCTATCGGTCTCTCTCAGTCACCTGCTTGTATCCCTCCCGCTGCCTCCCATTTCACCGATCATTTGTGTCGCCTGCTCCTCGGACGCTGCCTGACCTGCTGTGCTTTCCCAGCGCCACTCTAATCTCGACTCAGCCGCGATCGTATCAATTGACAAAGCAGGTTTGAGGGGCTGAATGGCCTTCTCCTAATCCTGGTTCTTATGCAGAAGGGTTAAGTCATAAGATAAGGCCGCGTGGGGTGTGGAGGTGGTATGTTGACATGGATAGCCAATTAGCTCATGGGCAGGAAACAGCCAGCGGTTGGTGCATACACTTCCTTCCTCTGAGTCATCGGTATGTAATTACAAACAGTTGTGGCCCCACCACTGACCGGTGGGGAATTCCTCCCATAGCTGCCAACCCGGAAAAGAACCGTATCCCGGGCTTAAGCCCCAATCGCTGGCTGTTTCCTGCCCATGAGCTAATTCGCTATCCATGTCAACATACCACCTCCACACCCCACGCGGCCTTATCTTATGACTTAACCCTTCTGCATAAGAACCAGGATTAGGAGAAGGCCATTCAGCCCCTCAAACCTGCTTTGTCAATTGATACGATCGCGGCTGAGTCGAGATCAGAGTGGTGCTGGGAAAGCACAGCAGGTCAGGCAGCGTCCGAGAAACAGGAGAATCGTCGTTTCGGGCAAAAGCCCTTCGTTAGGAATTCCTGATGAACGGCTATTGCCTGAAACGTTGTTTTTCCTGCTCCTCGGACGCTGCCTGACCTGCTGTGCTTTTCCAGCACCACTCTAATCTCGACTCTGATCTCCAGCGTCTGCAGGCCTCACTTTTGCCACGACCATGGCTGAGCTCATTTCGACCCCAGACCCACTTTGCTGCCGCAAGGATCCAAAAGAGATCTTTTTAACCTTTTACGAATTCAAAACCTGCCTCCCTCCTTCTTAAATTGACTCCGTGTCCCAGCACGCACTGCTCTCTGGGGCAGTGAATTCCCCAGATTCACGATCCTTTGAGGGAAATAATCTCTTCCGATCTGTGTTTTAAACCTGCTGTCCCTTTATCCTCTCGTTCTAAATCACCCCACACAAGGAAACATCCTCTCTGTATCTAATTAGCCAATCCCCACTAACATCTTCTATCCCTCAATTAGAACTGCTCACATTCTTCTAAACAGCACAGTATGGGCCTAAATTGTCCAATCTCTCCTCATAAGCCAAATCCTCTCTCTTGAATCAATCTAGTGTACCTCCTCTGAACATACTCCAACACAAGAATATCCCTTCTCAAGTAAAGGGACCAAAACTGGATGTGACATTCCAGAGACGAGGTTAATTTACGATATCTGGTCGGCATGGACCAGTCGGACTAAAGGATCTATTTCTGTGCTGTACAGCTCTATGACTCTAGGTACAGTCTCCTCTCCTCTGTTCCTCATCTGCTCCTTGGATGTTGCCTGACCTGCTGTGCTTTTCCAACGCCACACTCTCGACCTCTGAGCTGCAGTCCTCACTTTCTCTCGGTCTCACTAATGCCTTGTACATTTGCAACACTTGTCAATTTTTAGACTCTCTTCCTTGAGCAATAAATGACAAAATTCCTTTTGTCTTCCTTTTACCCACAGACTAGTTTCCTGCAAATCATGCACAGGACACCCAGATCCCTCTGCACCCTGAAGTTTCTCTCCATTTCGATAGTAAGTTACCTTTCTATTCCTCCTGCCAAAACTGGTTAACCTCACACATATCCACGTCCAATTCCATCTGCCAAATTTTGGCTGATTTCATATTCACTTGTAAATTTCTTATTTCTTCATCGTAACTCAGTGTCCCACCCACCTTTGTGAGGTACCTTGTCGAATACCTTCTGGAAGTCTAAATGTAATACATCTACTGGTTCCCCTCTATCCACTCTGGTTACGACCTGTTCTACAAACTCGAATAAATGAGTCAGACAGGGGCTGGGTTCCAAGTCTCTCCCTCAGCCCCCTCCCTCTAAGCCAGAAATCATCTCACTCTGTCGTCCATTCTTCAAAATGGAGCAGGACCCGAACTCTCTCACTGACTATTAGAGGTGGCACAGTCGTTAGCACTGCTGCCTCACAGCACCAGGGTCCCAGGTTCGATTCCAGCCTCGTGTGACTGTCTGTGTGGAGTTTGCACATTCTCCCCGTGTCTGCGTGGGTTTCCTCCGGGTGCTCCGGTTTCCTCCCACAGTCACAAAGATGTATAGGTTAGGGTGAATTGGCCATGCTAAATTGCCCGTAGTGTTAGTCAGAGGAAATGGGGGGTTACTCTTTGGAGGGTCGGTGTGGACTTGTTGGGCCGAAGGGCCTATTTCCGCACTGTAGGGAATCTAATCTAATATTAACAGCTCCCAGAGTGTCGTAAAGACTTTTTTTATTTCAAAAATATACTTTATTCATAAAATACTTTAATGGTCTGTACAGTTGGACATGCCAAACATATGTAAACATTCCATTTGTTTTCATACCGAAACAGAGTAATCATTCCTATTTACAGGTCTGTACGATTACATTTTGAGCTGAGGCGTCAGCGGAGCCCAAATGACTGCGTGGGCCCCCTGTTCTTCTCAGACAGGCAGATGTTACACAGTGGTCTTTCCCCACCGCGCCTTGGCGGCAGCTGTCCCAAGCTTCAGCGCGTCCCTCAACACGTAGTCCTGGACCTTGGAATGTGCCAGTCTGCAACACTCAGTCGGGGTCAACTCCTTCAGCTGGAAGATCAGCAGGTTTCAGACCACCCAGAGAGCGTCCTTCACCGAGTTGATGATGCTCCAGGCACAGTTGATGTTCGTCTCGGTGTGCGTCCCGGGGAACAGACCGTAGAGCACGGAGTCCCGCGTCTTGGCGCTGCTCGGGACGAACCTCGACAAACACCACTGCATTCCTCTCCAGACTTCCTCTGCGTAGGCACATTCCAGAAGGAGGTGTGTGACAGTCTCATCCCCCCCGCAGCCACTTCGAGGGCAGCGTGCGGTGCGGCTGAGAGTCCGGGCCTGCATAAAGGATCTCACAGGCAGAGCCCTTCTCACCACCAGCCAAGCCATGTCTTGGTGCTTGTTGGAAAGTTCTGGCGATGAGGCATTCTGCCAAATGGCTTTGACAGTCTGCTCAGGGAACCGCTCGATAGGATCCGCCCTCTCCTTTTCCCGAATTGGACCAGCCAATTTTAGAGCTATGACCTCAGCAGCTGTGGACCCCCAAAGACCAGTAACGTCCACCTAGACAGCAGGGAAACAGAGTCTGGAGGCACCCAGAAAGAAGAACAGGCTGGAGTAGAGGAGGTGGCAGACAGCGGAGAGACACAGCAGCTGATCCTAGCTCTCGCTGGGCAGATGGAAGCAATGGAGGAGGAGGTAATCGAGCAGGCAGAGGAGTGGATACCTGTTAAAAATAGGAAGAGAAAATCCGGCCAGGACCCCAAAGCCTCCCAGCAAAGGGGGAAAAGACAGCTGCACGAGGGAGGGACGGCCAGCTCTTCGGATGGTGAAGACGGGCGCAAAGAATGTCATCACCACCAGAAGAGACAGAGCGCCGTAGATAAAGAGGAGGGCATTTCCTCCCAACCAGGAAACAACAGACCCCCCGAAGTCCACCCTCCACCCAGTGAGAACCCAGGGGGTACCCACTGTCCCACAACTACAGACAACTGAGAGCTGCGATCCTCTGACAGTCCCATTGTCAGACACAGAACTGGACGGTGCGGACCCTTGCCTTGGCTCAATGACTCCAGAGCAGGTATATGACCCCAGTGAGAGCCTGGATAGCTACCTCAGCCCAGCGAGGGTCCAGCAGTTTGTGCTCACCATGGGGATGCAGACAGCTACCCCAGAGACAGGACAGTCAAATGGACAACGGTAACCCCATAAACTGGGGGTTAAAGAAGTTTCCTTTGCTACAGTATAACAGGGCACCCACTCAGTAGGTGGGTTCTGCTGAAGCCACTGCTAAATAGTAAGAGACTGGATGGTTAATAAAGGGAACTGTAAATAGGATAACTGTAAATTCGAGTAATTCAATCTGTTCTCTGTAATGTTAAGACATGCAATGTATATATCTATGAACGACAGGACAAATTGTACAGGTACCAAAGATTTATTTCTATGAATAAAGTATATTTTGAAATTTAAAAAGTCTGCAGGGTTACAGGGATAGCAGAGCAGGTGGATCTGGGTGGGATGCTCTTCAGAGGATCATAGAGTCATAGAGATGTACAGCACGGAAACAGAACCTTCGGTCTAACTCGTCCATGCCGACCAGATATCCCAACCCAATCTAGTCCCACCTGCCAGCACCCGGCCCATATCCCTCCAAACCCTTCCTGTTCATATACCCATCCAGATGCCTCTTAAATAACTCTGCCACCCCCTCAGTTACCATGTGGAGTTCTCCAGTCAGCACTCCACGTTTCCAAATGGTCTGTCCTTCTGATTAATTGTATTGGACGAGCAGGAGAGTTTGGTGAGCAGGTTCAGAGAGAGGTTCTGCCAGAGACAGATCTCCCGTAACAACCAGGGAAGCGTCAGGCACAGGCATCACACCCTCACGAGTGTCTACACTGAGGGCGGGGGGAGGGGGAGAGATCACCCCCTACCCTTGTAGCTCCACTGCACTGTTGCTGTTGGTCTCTGTGCTTCCTCTGTCCGTGACTGAGATGTCACAAGGGGTCGCAGATTTCAAACAGAGAGGAGGGTACATTACTTCTATCAAAGGGTCACTAGTCCAGAGTGCAGTGGACTCAGGGACACCGAATAATGTTAAAGAACAGGCAGACAGCTTTTTAATTAGCATGAGTTAAAGGGTTATAATGCAATACAATACAGCCCAGGAACTGGACCTTTAGCCCACCTATGCCAATTCCTAGTCCTTACTTAGAGCCAATACTTATCGTCCATGCTTGGTATCTATTCCTCTGTTCACCTCAAGATACACCTTAAATATTGCTAACGTACCTGATTCGGCCACCTGCACTAGCAGTGGATTCCAGGCACCCACCAGCTTCCAGGTGAAAGATTTTCCCCACACCTCTCCCCTAAACTTACCCCTATCAACTTGGACCCTTGTCCTCTTGTAGTTGACCTTTGCACTCTGGGGGAAAGCCTCTCACTGTCCACCCTGTCGATGCCCCTCATAATTTGGGAGACCCCCTGTTAGGTCACCCCTCAGCTTTTGTCTTTCCAGTGAAAGCATTCACTCACCACGAGGATGCTGCTGTTATTTTCACATCTTCCCAGAACCTGACTGCGTATCCGCCAGGATTTTGGTGCCCTCCAGTTTAGGGGTAACCCGCCCCTCCTTGTGGAGATTCCACCTGGGCCAGAAAGACATCCCAATGATCTACATGCCTGAGGTGCTCCCTCCTAACCCCAGCTCATTAGCCACAGGATCCGAGGCAACTGTGTCACAGTTCCTAGCCTCAGTCGCATGTGTTATGGCGGGGGTTGGTGGGGGTAATCCTGAGCGGTCCTGCTGTTGAGTTCACTGCCTAACTCCTGGAATTGTCGTTGCAGGGCCCAGTCACTCTTCCGACCTGTGTCATTTGTGCCAATATGGACAATGACTTCTGTCTGTCTACCCTCCCATTTCAGGATGTCCTGTCCCCTCTCAGAGGGAGGCGGGCAGGAGGCTGGGAGGACACAAGTAAGCCAGGCGGCATCAGGAGGTGGAGAAGTCAACGTTTCAGGTGGAATTAAAGAATTAAAAATAAAATCTTCGTTATGACCTACGAAAGGACCTCCGCAGCAGAGTGACTGAACGCTGTAGGGTTCAACACAAATGGGAAGTAATCTCCTGACTCAGCAATAACTCTGCCACCTCCCTCAGTCCAGACTCTAAGTCTGAACCATGACTTAGAGTCATAGAGATGTACAGCACGGAAACAGACCCTTCGGTCCAACCTGTCCATGCTGACCAGATATCCCAACCCAATCTAGTCCCACCTGCCAGCACCCGGCCCATATCCCTCCAAACCCTTCCTATTCATATACCCATCCAAATGCCTCTTAAATGTTGCAATTGTACCAGCCTCCACCACTTCCTCTGGCAGCTCATTCCATACACGTACCACCCTCTGTGTGAAAACGTTGCCCCTTAGGTCTCTTTTATATCTTTCCCCTCTCACCCGAAACCTATGCCCTCTAGTTCTGGACTCCCCGACCCCAGGGAAAAGATCTTGCCTATTTATCCTATCCATATCCCTCAGGATTTTATAAACTTCTATAAGGTCACCCCTCAGCCTCTGACACTCCAGGGAAAACAGCCCCAGCCTGATGTTGCCGGCCGTGCTGTGTTATCCCAGCCTCCTGCCTGTCTACCTCGGATTCCAGCATCTGCAGTTTTTTTGTCTCAGAGACATCCATGACCCTGGCACCAGAGAGGCATCATACCATCTCAGAGTCGCTCTTGCAGCCCCAGAACCTGTGAAACGTCTAATCAATCTCCAATTCTGGTTGCTCTGCTACACTTTGCCCCTGCCCAGTGTACAGCGGAGGTGTGGGGTGTCATTGCTCTGGTTGCTGCTGTGCCCTGATGGACAGGATCCCCACCATCGGAATCCCAAACGGAATTCCTGTTTGACAGGGGGAACCACTGCAGGGGACTCCTGTACTGACTGCCTGTGCCATCTCGAGTCATCCGTCTATCTTCCTGAGCTCTTGACTGGGGCCACATTTCGATAAGTTCCATCAAGTGTGTAATGCTGTTTGCTACTCGTGTGTTCCTTAGTGTCTCCAACGATAACTCAAACCGAACCATTGCTTCAATGAGCAGCTGAGGTTGACTGCACTCCCTGCCGATGTGATTATCCGAGATACTTCCTGTAGATGTAATTATCCGAGATACTTCCTGGAGATGTGATTATCCGAGATACTTCCTGTAGATGTGATTATACCGACATAATTCCTGTAGATGTAATTATCCGAGATACTTTCTGTAGATGTGATTATCAGAGATTCTTCCTGTAGATGTGATTATCCGAGATACTTTCTGTAGATGTGATTATCCGAGATACTTTCTGTAGATGTGATTATCCGAGATACTTTCTGTAGATGTGATTATCAGAGATTCTTCCTGTAGATGTGATTATCCGAGATACTTCCTGTAGATGTGATTATCCGAGATACTTTCTGTAGATGAGATTATCTGAGATACTTTCTGTAGATGTGATTATCCGAGATACTTTCTGTAGATGTAATTATCCGAGATACTTCCTGTAGATGTGATTATCCGAGATACATCCTGTAGATGTGATTATCAGAGATTCTTCCTGTAGATGTGATTATCCGAGATACTTTCTGTAGATGTGATTATCCGAGATACATCCTGTAAATATGATTATCCGAGATAATGCCTATAGATGTGATTATCAGAGATACTTCCTCTCGCTGTGATTAACAGAGATACATCCTGTAGATGTGATTATCCGAGATACATGCTGTAAATATGATTATCAGAGATACATCCTGTAGACGTGATTATCCGAGATAATTCCTGTAAATGTGATTATCAGAGATACTTCCTGTAGATGTGATTATCCGAGATACATCCTGTAGATGTGATTATCGGAGATACTTCCTGTAGGTGTGATTATCAGAGATACTTCCTGTAGATGTGATTATCAGAGATACTTCCTGTAGATGTGATTATCCGAGATACTTCCTGTAGATGTGATAATCCGAGATACTTCCTGTAGATGTGATTATCAGAGATACTTCCTGTAGATGTGATTATCCGAGATACTTCCTGTAGATGTGATTATCAGAGATACTTCCTGTATATGTGATTATCCGAGATACTTCCTGTAGATGTGATTATCCGAGATACTTCCTGTAGATGTGATTATCAGAGATACGTCCTGTAGATGTGATTATCCGAGATACTTCCTGTAGATGTGATTATCTGAGATACTTCCTGTAGATGTGATTATCAGAGATACTTCCTGTAGATGTAATTATCAGAGATACTTCCTGTAAATGTGATTATCAGAGATACTTCCTGTAGATGTGATTATCAGAGATACTTCCTGTAGATGTGATTATCCGAGATACTTCCTGTAGATGTGATTATCAGAGATACTTCCTGTAGATGTGATTATCAGAGATACTTCCTGTAGATGTAATTATCAGAGATACTTCCTGTAAATGTGATTATCAGAGATACTTCCTGTAGATGTGATTATCCGAGATACTTCCTGTAAATGTGATTATCCGAGATACTTCCTGTAGATGTGATTATCAGAGATACTTCCTGTAGATGTGATTATCCGAGATACTTCCTGCAGATGTGATTATCAGAGATACTTCCTGTAGATGTGATTATCCGAGATACTTCCTGTAGATGTGATTATCAGAGATACTTCCTGTAGATGTGATTATCAGAGATACTTCCTGTAGATGTAATTATCAGAGATACTTCCTGTAGATGTGATTATCAGAGATACTTCCTGTAGATGTGATTATCAGAGATACTTCCTGTAGATGTAATTATCAGAGATACATCCTGTAGATGTGATTATCCGAGATACTTCCTGTAGATGTAATTATCAGAGATACATCCTGTAGATGTGATTATCAGAGATACTTCCTGTAGATTTGATTATCAGAGATACTTCCGGTAGATGTGATTATCCGAGATACTTCCTGTAGATGCGATTATCAGAGATACTTCCTGTAAATGTGATTATCAGAGATACATCCTGTAGATGTGATTATCAGAGATACTTCCTGTAGATGTGATTATCCGAGATACTTCCTGTAGATGTGATTATCAGAGATACATCCTGTAGGTGTGATTATCAGAGATACTTCCTGTAGATGTGATTATCAGAGATACTTCCTGTAGATGTGATTATCAGAGATACTTCCTGTAGATGTGATTATCTGAGATACTTCCTGTAGATGTGATTATCCGAGATACTTCCTGTAGATGTGATTATCAGAGATACTTCCTGCAGATGTGATTATCAGAGATACTTCCTGTAAATGTGATTATCCGAGATACTTCCTGTAGATGTGATTATCCGAGATACTTCCTGTAGATGTGATTATCAGAGATACTTCCTGTAGATGTGATTATCCGAGATACTTCCTGTAGATGTGATTATCCGAGATACTTCCTGTAGATGTGATTATCAGAGATACTTCCTGTAGATGTGATTATCTGAGATACTTCCTGTAAATGTGATTATCAGAGATACTTCCTGTAGATGTGATTATCCGAGATACTTCCTGTAGATGTGATTATCCGAGATACTTCCTGCAGATGTGATTATCAGAGATACTTCCTGTAGATGTGATTATCAGAGATACATCCTGTAGATGTGATTATCAGAGATACTTCCTGTAGATGTGATTATCAGAGATACTTCCTGTAGATGAGATTATCCGAGATACATCCTGTAGATGTGATTATCAGAGATACTTCCTGTAGATGTGATTATCCGAGATACTTCCTGTAGATGTGATTATCAGAGATACTTCCTGTAGATGTGATTATCCGAGATACTTCCTGTAGATGTGATTATCAGAGATACTTCCTGTAGATGTGATTATCCGAGATACTTCCTGTAGATGTGATTATCAGAGATACTTCCAGTAGATGAGATTATCCGAGATACTTCCTGTAGATGTGATTATCAGAGATACTTCCTGCAGATGTGTTTATCAGAGATACTTCCTGTAGATGTGATTATCCGAGATACTTCCTGTAGATGTGATTATCAGAGATACTTCCTGTAGATGAGATTATCCGAGATACTTCCTGTAGATGTGATTATCCGAGATACTTCCTGTAGATGTGATTATCAGAGATACTTCCTGTAGATGTGATTATCAGAGATACTTCCTGTAGATGTGATTATCCGAGATACTTCCTGTAGATGTGATTATCAGAGATACTTCCTTTAGATGTAATTATCAGAGATACTTCCTGTAGATGTGATTATCAGAGATACTTCCGGTAGATGTGATTATCCGAGATACTTCCTGTAGATGCGATTATCAGAGATACTTCCTGTAAATGTGATTATCAGAGATACATCCTGTAGATGTGATTATCAGAGATACTTCCTGTAGATGTGATTATCCGAGATACTTCCTGTAGATGTGATTATCAGAGATACATCCTGTAGGTGTGATTATCAGAGATACTTCCTGTAGATGTGATTATCAGAGATACTTCCTGTAGATGTGATTATCAGAGATACTTCCTGTAGATGTGATTATCTGAGATACTTCCTGTAGATGTGATTATCCGAGATACTTCCTGTAGATGTGATTATCAGAGATACTTCCTGCAGATGTGATTATCAGAGATACTTCCTGTAAATGTGATTATCCGAGATACTTCCTGTAGATGTGATTATCCGAGATACTTCCTGTAGATGTGATTATCAGAGATACTTCCTGTAGATGTGATTATCCGAGATACTTCCTGTAGATGTGATTATCCGAGATACTTCCTGTAAATGTGATTATCAGAGATACTTCCTGTAGATGTGATTATCCGAGATACTTCCTGTAGATGTGATTATCAGTGATACTTCCTGTAGATGTGATTATCAGAGATACTTCCTGTAGATGTGATTATCCGAGATACTTCCTGTAGATGTGATTATCAGAGATACTTCCTGTAGATGAGATTATCCGAGATACATCCTGTAGATGTGATTATCAGAGATACTTCCTGTAGATGTGATTATCCGAGATACTTCCTGTAGATGTGATTATCAGAGATACTTCCTGTAGATGTGATTATCCGAGATACTTCCTGTAGATGTGATTATCAGAGATACTTCCTGTAGATGTGATTATCCGAGATACTTCCTGTAGATGTGATTATCAGAGATACTTCCAGTAGATGAGATTATCCGAGATACTTCCTGTAGATGTGATTATCAGAGATACTTCCTGCAGATGTGTTTATCAGAGATACTTCCTGTAGATGTGATTATCCGAGATACTTCCTGTAGATGTGATTATCAGAGATACTTCCTGTAGATGAGATTATCCGAGATACTTCCTGTAGATGTGATTATCCGAGATACTTCCTGTAGATGTGATTATCAGAGATACTTCCTGTAGATGTGATTATCAGGGATACATCCTGTAGATGTGATTATCCGAGATACTTCCTGTAGATATGATTATCCGAGATACTTCCTGCAGATGTGATTATTAGAGTTACATCCTGTAGATGTGATTATCCGAGATACTTCCTGTAGATGTAATTATCAGAGATACTTCCTGCAGATGTGATTATCAGAGATACATCCTGAAGATGTGATTATCCGAGATACTTCCTGTAAATGTGAATATCTGAGATACTTCCTGTTAGTGTGATTATCCGAGATACTTCCTGTAGATGTGATTATCCGAGACACTTCCTGTAGACGTGATTATCCGAGATACTTCCTGTAGATGTGATTATCAGAGATACTTCCTGTAGATATGATTATCAGAGATACTTCCTGTAGATGTGATTATCCGAGATACTTCCTGTAGATGTGATTATCCGAGATACTTCCTGTAGATGTGATTATCAGTGATACTTCCTGTAGATGTGATTATCAGAGATACTTCCTGTAGATGTGATTATCCGAGATACTTCCTGTAGATGTGATTATCCGAGATACATCCTGTAGATGTGATTATCAGAGATACTTCCTGTAGATGTGATTATCAGAGATACTTCCTGTAGATGTGATTATCCGAGATACTTCCTGTAGATGTGATTATTCGAGATACTTCCTGTAAATGTGATTATCCGAGATACTTCCTGCAGATGTGATTATCCGAGATACTTCCTGTAGATGTGATTATCCGAGATACTTCCGGGGTAGATGTGATTATCAGAGATACTTCCTGTAGATGTGATTATCCGAGATACTTCCTGTAGATGTGATTATCAGAGATACTTCCAGTAGATGAGATTATCCGAGATACTTCCTGTAGATGTGATTATCAGAGATACTTCCTGCAGATGTGATTATCAGAGATACTTCCTGTAGATGTGATTATCCGAGATACTTCCTGTAGATGTGATTGTCAGAGATACTTCCTGTAGATGAGATTATCCGAGATACTTCCTGTAGATGTGATTATCCGAGATACTTCCTGTAGATGTGATTATCAGAGATACTTCCTGTAGATGTGAATATCAGGGATACATCCTGTAGATGTGATTATCCGAGATACTTCCTGCAGATGTGATTATTAGAGTTACATCCTGTAGATGTGATTATCCGAGATACTTCCTGTAGATGTAATTATCAGAGATACTTCCTGGAGATGTGATTATCAGAGATACATCCTGAAGATGTGATTATCCGAGATACTTCCTGTAAATGTGAATATCTGAGATACTTCCTGTTAGTGTGATTATCCGAGATACTTCCTGTAGATGTGATTATCCGAGATACTTCCTGTAGATGTGATTATCCGAGACACTTCCTGTAGATGTGATTATCCGAGATACTTCCTGTAGATGTGATTATCAGAGATACTTCCTGCAGATGTGATTATCAGAGATACTTCCTGTAGATGTGATTATCCGAGATACTTCCTGCAGATGTGATTATCCGAGATACTTCCTGTAGATGTGATTATCAGTGATACTTCCTGTAGATGTGATTATCCGAGATACTTCCTGTAGATGTGATTATCCGAGATACATCCTGTAGATGTGATTATCAGAGATACTTCCTGTAGATGTGATTATCCGAGATACTTCCTGTAGATGTGATTATCAGAGATACTTCCTGTAGATGTGATTATCCGAGATACTTCCTGTAGATGTGATTATCAGAGATACTTCCTGAAGATGTAATTATCAGAGATACATCCTGAAGATGTGATTATCCGAGATACTTCCTGTAGATGTGATTATCCGAGATACTTCCTGTAGATGTGATTATCTGAGAGACTTCCTGTAGATGTGATTATCCGAGATACTTCCTGTAGATGTGATTATCCGAGATACTTCCTGTAGATGTGATTATCAGAGATACTTCCTGTAGATGTGATTATCCGAGATACATCCTGTAGATGTGATTATCAGAGATACTTCCTGTAGATGTGATTATCCGAGATACTTCCTGTAGATGTGATTATCAGAGATACTTCCTGCAGATGTGATTATCAGAGATACTTCCTGCAGATGTGATTATCCGAGATACTTCCTGTAGATGTGATTATCCGAGATACTTCCTGTAGATGTGATTATCAGAGATACTTCCTGCAGATGTGATTATCAGAGATACTTCCTGTAGATGTGATTTTCAGAGATACTTCCTGTAGATGTGATTATCCGAGATACTTCCTGTCGATGTGATTATCCGAGATACTTCCTGTAGATGTGATTATCAGAGATACTTCCTGTAGATGTGATTATCCGAGATACTTCCTGTAGATGTGATTATCAGAGATACTTCCTGTAGATGTGATTATCCGAGATACTTCCTGTAGATGTGATTACCAGAGATACTTCCTGCAGATGTGATTATCCGAGATACTTCCTGTAGATGTGATTATCAGAGATACTTCCTGTAGATGTGATTATCCGAGATACTTCCTGTAGATGTGATTATCCGAGATATTTCCTGTAGATGTGATTATCAGAGATACTTCCTGTAGATGTGATTATCCGAGATACTTCCTGTAGATGTGATTATCCGAGATATTTCCTGTAGATGTGATTATCCGAGATACTTCCTGTAGATGTGATTATCAGAGATACTTCCTGTAGATGTGATTATCCGAGATATTTCCTGTAGATGTGATTATCAGAGATACTTCCTGTAGATGTGATTATCCGAGATACTTCCTGTAGATGTGATTATCAGAGATACTTCCTGTAGATGTAATTATCAGAGATACTTCCTGTAGATGTGATTATCCGAGATACTTCCTGTAGATGTGATTATCAGAGATACTTCCTGTAGATGTGATTATCCGAGATACTTCCTGTAGATGTGATTATCAGAGATACTTCCTGAAGATGTGATTATCCGAGATACTTCCTGTAGATGTGATTATCCGAGATACTTCCTGTAGATGTAATTATCAGTGATACTTCCTGTAGATGTGATTATCCGAGATACATTCTGTAGATGTGATTATCAGAGATACTTCCTGAAGATGTGATTATCCGAGATACTTCCTGTAGATGTGATTATCAGAGATACTTCCTGTAGATGTGATTATCAGAGATACTTCCTGTAGATGTAATTATCAGAGATACTTCCTGTAGATGTGATTATCAGAGATACATCCTGTAGATGTGATTATCAGAGATACTTCCTGTAGATGTGATTATCAGAGATACATCCTGAAGATGTGATTATCAGAGATGCTTCCTGTAGATGTGATTATCCGAGATACTTCCTGTAGATGTGATTATCAGAGATGCTTCCTGCAGATGTGATTATCCGAGATACTTCCTGTAGATGTGATTATCAGAGATACTTCCTGTAGATGTGATTATCAGAGATACATCCTGTAGATGTGATTATCAGAGATACTTCCTGTAGATGTGATTATCCGAGATACTTCCTGTAGATGTGATTATCAGTGATACTTCCTGTAGATGTGATTATCCGAGATACTTCCTGTAGATGTGATTATCAGTGATACTTCCTGTAGATGTGATTATCCGAGATACTTCCTATAGATGTGATTATCAGAGATACTTCCTGTAAATGTGATTATCAGAGATACTTCCTGTAGATGTGATTATCCGAGATACTTCCTGTAGATGTGATTATCCGAGATACTTCCTGTAGATGTGATTATCAGAGATACTTCTTGTAGATGTGATTATCCGAGATACTTCCTGTAGATGTGATTATCAGAGATACTTCCTGTAGATGTGATTATCCGAGATACTTCCTGTAGATGTGATTATCAGAGATACTTCCTGTAGATGTAATTATCCGAGATACTTCCTGTAGATGTGATTATCCGAGATACTTCCTGTAGATGTGATTATCAGAGATACTTCCTGTAGATGTGATTATCCGAGATACTTCCTGTAGATGTAATTATCCGAGATACTTCCTGTAGATGTGATTATCCGAGATACTTCCTGAAGATGTGATTATCCGAGATACTTCCTGTAGATGTAATTATCCGAGATACTTCCTGTAGATGTGATTATCCGAGATACTTCCTGTAGATGTGATTATCAGAGATACTTCCTGTAGATGTGATTATCCGAGATACATCCTGTAGATGTGATTATCAGAGATACTTCCTGTAGATGTGATTATCCGAGATACTTCCTGTAGATATGATTATCCGAGATACTTCCTGTAGATGTGATTATCAGAGATGCTTCCTGTAGATGTGATTATCAGAGATACTTCCTGTAGATGTGATTATCAGAGATACTTCCTGTAGATGTGATTATCAGAGATACTTCCTGTAGATGTGATTATCCGAGATACTTCCTGTAGATGTGATTATCAGAGATAATTCCTGTAGATGTGATTATCCGAGATACATCCTGCAGATGTAATTATCAGAGATACTTCCTGTAGAAGTGATTATCAGAGATTCTTCCTGTACATGTGATTATCCGAGATAATTCCTGTAGATGTAATTATCTGAGATACATCCTGTAGATGTGATTATACCGAGATAATTCCTGTAGATGTAATTATCAGAGATACTTCCTGCAGATGTAATTATCCGAGATACTTCCTGTAGATGTGATTATCAGAAATACTTCCTGTAGATGTGATTATCAGAGATACTTCCTGTAGACGTGATTATCCGAGATACTTCCTATGGATGTGATTATCAGAGATACTTTCTGTAGATGTGATTATCCGAGATACTTCCTTCGGATGTGATAATCACAGATACTTCCTGTAGATGTGATAATCCGAGATACTTCCTGTAGATGTAATTATCAGAGATACTTTCTGTAGATGTGATTATCCGAGATACTTCCTGTAGATGTGATTATCCGAGATACTTCCTGTAGATGTAATTATCAGAGATATTTTCTGTAGATGTGATTATCAGAGATACATCCTGTAGATGTGATTATCCGAGATACTTCCTGTAGATGTGATTATCAGAGATGCTTCCTGTAGATGTGATTATCCGAGATACTTCCTGTAGATGTGATTATCAGAGATACTTCCTGTAGATGTGATTATCAGAGATACATCCTGTAGATGTGATTATCAGAGATACTTCCTGTAGATGTGATTATCCGAGATACTTCCTGTAGATGTGATTATCAGTGATACTTCCTGTAGATGTGATTATCCGAGATACTTCCTGTAGATGTGATTATCAGTGATACTTCCTGTAGATGTGATTATCCGAGATACTTCCTGTAGATGTGATTATCAGAGATACTTCCTGTAAATGTGATTATCCGAGATACTTCCTGTAGATGTGATTATCCGAGATACTTCCTGTAGATGTGATTATCAGAGATACTTCTTGTAGATGTGATTATCCGAGATACTTCCTGCAGATGTGATTATCAGAGATACTTCCTGTAGATGTGATTATCTGAGATACTTCCTGTAGATGTGATTATCAGAGATACTTCCTGTAGATGTAATTATCCGAGATACTTCCTGTAGATGTGATTATCCGAGATACTTCCTGTAGATGTGATTATCAGAGATACTTCCTGTAGATGTGATTATCCGAGATACTTCCTGTAGATGTAATTATCCGAGATACTTCCTGTAGATGTGATTATCCGAGATATTTCCTGAAGATGTGATTATCCGAGATACTTCCTGTAGATGTAATTATCCAAGATACTTCCTGTAGATGTGATTATCCGAGATACTTCCTGTAGATGTGATTATCAGAGATACTTCCTGTAGATGTGATTATCCGAGATACATCCTGTAGATGTGATTATCAGAGATACTTCCTGTAGATGTGATTATCTGAGATACTTCCTGTAGATATGATTATCCGAGATACTTCCTGTAGATGTGATTATCAGAGATAATTCCTGTAGATGTGATTATCCGAGATACTTCCTGTAGATGTGAATATCAGAGATACTTCCTGTAGATGTGATTATCAGAGATACTTCCTGTAGATGTGATTATCCGAGATACTTCCTGTAGATGTGATTATCAGAGATAATTCCTGTAGATGTGATTATCCGAGATACATCCTGCAGATGTAATTATCAGAGATACTTCCTGTAGAAGTGATTATCAGAGATTCTTCCTGTACATGTGATTATCCGAGATAATTCCTGTAGATGTAATTATCTGAGATACATCCTGTAGATGTGATTATACCGAGATAATTCCTGTAGATGTAATTATCAGAGATACTTCCTGCAGATGTAATTATCCGAGATACTTCCTGTAGATGTGATTATCAGAAATACTTCCTGTAGATGTGATTATCAGAGATACTTCCTGTAGACGTGATTATCCGAGATACTTCCTATGGATGTGATTATCAGAGATACTTTCTGTAGATGTGATTATCAGAGATACTTCCTGCAGATGTGATTATCAGAGATACTTCCTGTAGATGTGATTATCAGAGATACTTCCTGCAGATGTGATTATCAGAGATACTTCCTGTAGATGTGATTATCAGAGATACTTCCTGCAGATGTGATTATCAGAGATAATTCCTGTAGATGTGATTATCCGAGATACCTCCTGTAGATGTGATTATCCGAGATACTTCCTGTAGATGTGATTATCCGAGATACTTCCTGTAGATGTGATTATCAGAGATACTTCCTGTAGATGTGATTATCAGAGATACTTCCTGAAGATGTGATTATCCGAGATACTTCCTGTAGATGTGATTATCCGAGATACTTCCTGTAGATGTGATTATCCGAGATATTTCCTGTAGATGTGATTATCCGAGATACTTCCTGTAGATGTGATTATCCGAGATACTTCCTGTAGATGTGATTATCAGAGATACTTCCTGAAGATGTGATTATCCGAGATACTTCCTGTAGATGTGATTATCCGAGATACTTCCTGTAGATGTAATTATCAGAGATACTTCCTGTAGATGTGATTATCCGAGATACATTCTGTAGATGTGATTATCAGAGATACTTCCTGTAGATGTGATTATCAGAGATACTTCCTGTAGATGTGATTATCAGAGATACTTCCTGTAGTTGTGATTATCCGAGATACTTCCTGTAGATGTGATTATCAGAGATACTTCCTGAAGATGTGATTATCCGAGATACTTCCTGTAGATGTGATTATCAGAGATACTTCCTGTCGATGTGATTATCAGAGATACTTCCTGTAGACGTGATTATCAGAGATACATCCTGTAGATGTGATTATCCGAGATACTTCCTGTAGATGTGATTATCAGAGATGCTTCCTATAGATGTGATTATCCGAGATACTTCCTGTAGATGTGATTATCAGAGATGCTTCCTGTAGATGTGATTATCCGAGATACTTCCTGTAGATGTGATTATCAGAGATGCTTCCTGTAGATGTAATTATCAGAGATACTTCCTGTAGATGTGATTATCAGAGATACTTCCTGCAGATGTGATTATCAGAGATACTTCCTGTAGATGTGATTATCAGAGATACTTCCTGTAGATGTGATTATCAGAGATACTTCCTGCAGATGTGATTATCAGAGATACTTCCTGTAGATGTGATTATCAGAGATACTTCCTGCAGATGTGATTATCAGAGATACTTCCTGTAGATGTGATTATCCGAGATACCTCCTGTAGATGTGATTATCCGAGATACTTCCTGTAGATGTGATTATCCGAGATACTTCCTGTAGATGTGATTATCAGAGATACTTCCTGAAGATGTGATTATCCGAGATACTTCCTGTAGATGTGATTATCCGAGATACTTCCTGTAGATGTGATTATCCGAGATATTTCCTGTAGATGTGATTATCAGAGATACTTCCTGTAGATGTGATTATCCGAGATACTTCCTGTAGATGTGATTATCAGAGATACTTCCTGTAGATGTGATTATCAGAGATACTTCCTGAAGATGTGATTATCCGAGATACTTCCTGTAGATGTGATTATCCGAGATACTTCCTGTAGATGTAATTATCAGAGATACTTCCTGTAGATGTGATTATCCGAGATACATTCTGTAGATGTGATTATCAGAGATACTTCCTGTAGATGTGATTATCAGAGATACTTCCTGTAGTTGTGATTATCCGAGATACTTCCTGTAGATGTGATTATCAGAGATACTTCCTGAAGATGTGATTATCCGAGATACTTCCTGTAGATGTGATTATCAGAGATACTTCCTGTAGATGTGATTATCAGAGATACATCCTGTAGATGTGATTATCAGAGATACTTCCTGTAGATGTGATTATCAGAGATACATCCTGTAGATGTGATTATCCGAGATACTTCCTGTAGATGTGATTATCAGAGATACTTCCTGTAAATGTGATTATCAGAGATACTTCCTGTAGATGTGATTATCCGAGATACTTCCTGTAGATGTGATTATCCGAGATACTTCTTGTAGATGTGATTATCCGAGATACTTCCTGTAGATGTGATTATCAGAGATACTTCCTGTAGATGTGATTATCCGAGATAATTCCTGTAGATGTGATTATCAGAGATACTTCCTGTAGATGTGATTATCCGAGATACTTCCTGTAGATGTGATTATCAGAGATACTTCCTGTAGATGTGATTATCCGAGATATTTCCTGTAGATGTGATTATCAGAGATACTTCCTGTAGATGTGATTATGAGAGATACTTCCTGTAGATGTGATTATCCGAGATACTTCCTGAAGATGTGATTATCCGAGATACTTCCTGTAGATGTAATTATCCGAGATACTTCCTGTAGATGTGATTATCCGAGATACTTCCTGTAGATGTGATTATCAGAGATGCTTCCTGTAGATGTGATTATCCGAGATACTTCCTGTAGATGTGATTATCAGAGATACTTCCTGTAGATGTGATTATCCGAGATACTTCCTGTAGATGTGATTATCAGAGATGCTTCCTGTAGATGTGATTATCCGAGATACTTCCTGTAGATGTGAATATCAGAGATACTTCCTGTAGATGTGATTATCAGAGATACTTCCTGTAGATGTGATTATCCGAGATACTTCCTGTAGATGTAATTATCCGAGATACTTCCTTTCGATGTGATTATCCGAGATACTTCCTGTAGATGTGATTATCAGAGATGCTTCCTGTAGATGTGATTATCAGAGATACTTCCTGTAGATGTGATTATCCGAGATACTTCCTGTAGATGTGATTATCCGAGATACTTCCTGTAGATGTGATTATCAGAGATGCTTCCTGTAGATGTGATTATCCGAGATACTTCCTGTAGATGTGAATATCAGAGATACTTCCTGTAGATGTGATTATCCGAGATACTTCCTGTAGATGTGATTATCCGAGATACCTCCTGTAGATGTGATTATCAGAGATAATTCCTGTAGATGTGATTATCTGAGATACATCCTGCAGATGTAATTATCAGAGATACTTCCTGTAGAAGTGGTTATCAGAGATTCTTCCTGTACATGTGATTATCCGAGATAATTCCTGTAGATGTAATTATCTGAGATACATCCTGTAGATGTGATTATACCGAGATAATTCCTGTAGATGTAATTATCAGAGATACTTCCTGGAGATGTGATTATCCGAGATACATCCTGCAGATGTGATTATCCGAGATACATCCTGCACATGTGATTATCCGAGATAATTTCTGTAGATGTGATTATCAGAGATTCTTCCTGTAGATGTGATTATCCGAGATAATTCCTGTAGATGGAATTATCTGAGATACTTCCTGTAGATGTGATTATCCGAGATACTACCTGTAGATGTAATTATCAGAGATACTTCCTGGAGATGTGATTATCAGAGATTCTTCCTGTAGATGTGATTATCCGAGATAATTCCTGTAGATGGAATTATCTGAGATACATCCTGTAGATGTAATTATCAGTGATACTTCCTGTAGATGTGAATATCCGAGATACTTCCTGTAGATGTGATTATCAGAGATACTTCCTGTAGATGTGATTATCCGAGATACATCCTGCAGATGTGATTATCCGAGATACATCCTGCACATGTGATTATCCGAGATACTTTCTGTAGATGTGATTATCAGAGATTCTTCCTGTAGATGTGATTATCCGAGATACATCCAGTAGACGTGATTATCCGAGATACTTCCTGTCGATGTGATTATCCGAGATACTTCCTGTAGATGTGATTATCAGAGATACTTCCTGTAGATGTGATTATCCGAGATATTTCCTGGAGATGTGATTATCAGAGATACTTCCTGTAGATGTGATTATCCGAGATACTTCCTGTAGATGTGATTATCAGAGATACTTCCTGTAGATGTGATTATCCGAGATACTTCCTGTAGATGTAATTATCCGAGATACTTCCTGTAGATGTGATTATCCGAGATACATCCTGTAGATGTGATTATCCGAGATACTTCCTGTAGATGTCATTATCCGAGATACTTCCTGTAGATGTAATTATCCGAGATACTTCCTGTAGATGTGATTATCCGAGATACTTCCTGGAGATGTGATTATCAGAGATACTTCCTGTAGATGTGATTATCAGAGATACTTCCTGAAGATGTGATTATCCGAGATACTTCCTGTAGATGTGATTATCCGAGATATTTCCTGTAGATGTGATTATCCGAGATACTTCCTGTAGATGTGATTATCCGAGATACTTCCTGTAGATGTGTTTATCAGAGATACTTCCTGTAGATGTGATTATCAGAGATACTTCCTGAAGATGTGATTATCCGAGATACTTCCTGTAGATGTGATTATCAGAGATACTTCCTGTAGATGTGATTATCCGAGATACATCCTGTAGATGTGATTATCCGAGATACTTCCTGTAGATGTGATTATCCGAGATACTTCCTGTAGATGTGATTATCCGAGATACTTCCTGTAGATGTGATTATCAGAGATACTTCCTGTAGATGTGATTATCCGAGATACTTCCTGTAGATGTGATTATCAGAGATAATTCCTGTAGATGTGATTATCCGAGATACATCCTGCAGATGTAATTATCAGAGATACTTCCTGTAGAAGTGATTATCAGAGATTCTTCCTGTACATGTGATTATCCGAGATAATTCCTGTAGATGTAATTATCTGAGATACATCCTGTAGATGTGATTATACCGAGATAATTCCTGTAGATGTAATTATCAGAGATACTTCCTGGAGATGTGATTATCCGAGATACATCCTGCAGATGTGATTATCCGAGATACATCCTGCACATGTGATTATCCGAGATAATTTCTGTAGATGTGATTATCAGAGATTCTTCCTGTAGATGTGATTATCCGAGATAATTCCTGTAGATGGAATTATCTGAGATACATCCTGTAGATGTAATTATCCGAGATACTTCCTGTAGATGTGATTATCCGAGATACTTCCTGTAGATGTGATTATCAGAGATACTTCCTGTAGATGTGATTATACGAGATACTTCCTGTAGATGTGATTATCAGAGATACTTCCTGTAGATGTGATTATCCGAGATACATCCTGTAGATGTGATTATCCGAGATACTTCCTGTAGATGTAATTATCCGAGATACTTCCTGTAGATGTGATTATCAGAGATACTTCCTGTAGATGTGATTATCCGAGATACATCCTGTAGATGTGAATATCAGAGATACTTCCTGTAGATGTGATTATCAGAGATACTTCCTGTAGATGTGATTATCCGAGATACTTCCTGTAGATGTGATTATCAGAGATAATTCCTGTAGATGTGATTATCCGAGATACATCCTGCAGATGTAATTATCAGAGATACTTCCTGTAGAAGTGATTATCAGAGATTCTTCCTGTACATGTGATTATCCGAGATAATTCCTGTAGATGTAATTATCTGAGATACATCCTGTAGATGTGATTATACCGAGATAATTCCTGTAGATGTAATTATCAGAGATACTTCCTGGAGAAGTGATTATCCAAGATACATCCTGCAGATGTGATTATCCGAGATACATCCTGCACATGTGATTATCCGAGATAATTTCTGTAGATGTGATTATCAGAGATTCTTCCTGTAGATGTGATTATCCGAGATAATTCCTGTAGATGTGATTATCAGAGATACTTCCTGCAGATGTGATTATCCGAGATACATCCTGCAGATGTGATTATCCGAGATACATCCTGCACATGTGATTATCCGAGATACTTTCTGTAGATGTGATTATCAGAGATACTTCCTGTAGATGTGATTATCCGAGATTCTTCCTGTAGATGTGATTATCCGAGATACTTCCTGTAGATGTGATTATCAGAGATACTTCCTGCAGATGTGATTATCCGAGATACATCCTGCAGATGTGATTATCCGAGATACATCCTGCACATGTGATTATCCGAGATACTTTCTGTAGATGTGATTATCAGAGATACTTCCTGTAGATGTGATTATCAGAGATTCTTCCTGTAGATGTGATTATCCGAGATACATCCAGTAGACGTGATTATCCGAGATACTTCCTGTCGATGTGATTATCCGAGATACTTCCTGGAGATGTGATTATCAGAGATACTTCCTGTAGATGTGATTATCCAAGATACTTCCTGTAGATGTAATTATCAGAGATACTTCCTGAAGATGTGATTATCCAAGATACTTCCTGTAGATGTGATTATCCAAGATACTTCCTGTAGATGTGATTATCAGAGATACTTCCTGTTGATGTGATTATCAGAGATACTTCCTGTTGATGTGATTATCAGAGATACTTCCTGAAGATGTGATTATCCAAGATACTTCCTGTCGATGTGATTATCCGAGATACTTCCTGTAGATGTGATTATCAGAGATACTTCCTGTTGATGTGATTATCAGAGATACTTCCTGAAGATGTGATTATCAGAGATACTTCCTGTAGATGTGATTATCCAAGATACTTCCTGTAGATGTAATTATCAAAGATACATCCTGGAGATGTGATTATCTGAGATACATCCTGTAGATGTGATTATTCAATATACTTCCTGCAGATGTGATTATCCGAGATACTTCCTGTAGATGTAATTATCAGAGATACTTCCTGAAGATGTGATTATCCAAGATACTTCCTGTAGATGTGATTATCCGAGATACTTCCTGTTGATGTGATTATCTGAGATACTTCCTGTAGATGTGATTATCCAAGATACTTCCTGTCGATGTGATTATCCGAGATACTTCCTGTAGATGTGATTATCAGAGATACTTCCTGTTGATGTGATTATCAGAGATACTTCCTGAAGATGTAATTATCAGAGATACTTCCTGTAGATGTGATTATCCAAGATACTTCCTGTAGATGTAATTATCAAAGATACATCCTGGAGATGTGATTATCTGAGATACTTCCTGTCGATGTGATTATCCAAGGTACTTCCTGTAGATGTAATTATCAGAGATACTTTCTGTAGATGTGATTATCCGAGATACATCCTGGAGATGTGATTATCTGAGATATTTCCTGTAGATGTGATTATCCAAGATACTTCCTGTAGATGTAATTATCAAAGATACATCCTGAAGATGTGATTATCTGAGATACTTCCTGTAGATGTGATTATCCAAGATACTTCCTGTAGATGTAATTATCAAAGATACATCCTGAAGATGTGATTATCCGAGATACTTCCTGTAGATGTGATTATCAGAGATACTTCCTGTAGATGTGATTATCCGAGATACTTCCTGTAGATGTAATTATCAGAGATACTTCCTGTAGATGTGATTATTCGAGATACTTCCTGTAAATGTGATTATCCGAGATACTTCCTGCAGATGTGATTATCCGAGATACTTCCTGTAGATGTGATTATCAGAGATACTTCCTGTAGATGTGATTATCAGAGATACTTCCTGTAGATGTGATTATCAGAGATACATCCTGTAGATGTGATTATCAGAGATACTTCCTGTAGATGTGATTATCAGAGATACTTCCTGTAGATGTGATTATCCGAGATACTTCCTGTACATATGATTATCCGAGAAACATCCTGTAGATGTAATTATCAGAGATACTTACTGTAGATGTGATTATCCGAGATACTTCCTGTAGATGTGATTATCAGAGATACTTCCTGTAGATGTGATTTTCCGAGATACTTCCTGTAAATGTGATTATCCGAGATACTTCCTGCAGATGTGATTATCCGAGATACTTTCTGTAGGTGTAATTATCCGAGATACATCCTCCAGATGTGATTATCAGAGATACTTCCTGTAGATGTGATTATCAGAGATACTTCCTGTAGATGTGATTATCCGAGATACTTCCTGTAGATGTGATTATCAGAGATACTTCCTGTAGATGTGATTATCCGAGATACTTTCTGTAGGTGTAATTATCCGAGATACTTCCTGTAGATGTGATTATCAGAGATACTTCCTGTAGATGTGATTATCAGAGATACATCCTGTAGATGTGATTATCAGAGATACATCCTGTAGATGTGATTATCAGAGATACTTCCTGCAGATGTGATTATCAGAGATACTTCCTGTAGATGTGATTATCAGAGATACTTCCTGTAGATGTGATTATCAGAGATACTTCCTGTAGATGTGATTATCCGAGATACTTTTTGTAGGTGTAATTATCCGAGATACATCCTGTAGATGTGATTATCAGAGATACTTCCTGTAGATGTGATTATCAGAGATACTTCCTGTAGATGTGATTATCCGAGATACTTCCTGTAGATGTGATTATCAGAGATACTTCCTGTAGATGTGATTATCCGAGATACTTTCTGTAGGTGTAATTATCCGAGATACTTCCTGTAGATGTGATTATCAGAGATACTTCCTGTAAATGTGATTATCCGAGATACATCCTGTAGATGTGATTATCCGAGATACTTCCTGTAGATGTGATTATCCGAGATACTTCCTGAAGATGTGATTATCCGAGATACTTCCTGTCGATGTGATTATCCGAGATACATCCTGTAAATGTGATTATCCGAGATACTTCCTGTAGATGTGATTATCAGAGATACTTCCTGTCGATGTGATTATCTGAGATACATTCTGTAGATGTGATTATCCGAGATACTTCCTGAAGATGTGATTATCCGAGATACATCCTGTAAATGTGATTATCAGAGATACTTCCTGTAGATGTGATTATCCGAGATACTTCCTGTAGATGTGATTATCAGAGATACTTCCTGTAGATGTGATTATCAGACATACTTCCTGTAGATGTGATTATCCGAGATACTTCCTGTAGATGTGATTATCTGAGATACATCCTGTAGATGTGATTATCCGAGATACTTCCTGTAGATGTGATTATCCGAGATACTTCCTGTAGATGTGATTATCAGAGATACTTCCTGTAGATGTGATTATCCGAGATACTTGCTGCAGATGTGATTATCCGAAATACTTCCTGTAGATGTGATTATCCGAGATACTTCCTGTAGATGTGATTATCAGAGATACTTCCTGCAGATGTGATTATCAGAGATACTTCCTGTAGATGTGATTATCAGAGATACTTCCTGTAGATGTGATTATCAGAGATACACCCTGTAGATGTGATTATCAGAGATACATCCTGTAGATGTGATTATCCGAGATACTTCCTGTAGATGTGATTATCCGAGATACTTCCTGTAGATGTGATTATCCGAGATGCTTCCTGCAGATGTGATTATCCGAGATGCTTCCTGTTGATGTGATTATCCGAGATACTTCCTGTAGATGTGATTATCAGAGATATTTCCTGTAGATGTAATTACCAGAGATACTTCCTGTAGATGTGATTGTCCGAGATACTTCCTGTAGATGTGATTATCCGAGATACTTCCTGCAGATGTGATTATCCGAGATACATCCTGTAGATGTAATTATCAGAGATACTTCCTGTAGATGTGATTATCCGAGATACATCCTGTAGATGTAATTATCAGAGATACATCCTGTAGATGTGATTATCCGAGATACTTCCTGTACATATGATTATCCGAGATACTTCCTGTAGATGTGATTATCAGAGATACTTACTGTGGATGTGATTATCCGAGATACTTCCTGTAGATGTGATTATCAGAGATACTTCCTGTAGATGTGATTTTCCGAGATACTTCCTGTAAATGTGATTATCCGAGATACTTCCTGCAGATGTGATTATCCGAGATACTTCCTGTAGATGTGATTATCAGAGATACCTCCTGTAGATGTGATTATCAGAGATACTTCCTGTAGATGTTATTATCAGAGATACATCCTGTAGATGTGATTATCCGAGATACTTCCTGTAGATGTTATTATCAGAGATACATCCTGTAGATGTGATTATCAGAGATACTTCCTGTAGATGTGATTATCCGAGATAATTTCTGTAGGTGTAATTATCCGAGATACATCCTGTAGATGTGATTATCAGAGATACTTCCTGTAGATGTGATTATCAGAGATACATCCTGTAGATGTGATTATCAGAGATACTTCCTGCAGATGTGATTATCAGAGATACTTCCTGTAGATGTGATTATCAGAGATACTTCCTGTAGATGTGATTATCAGAGATACTTTCTGTAGGTGTAATTATCCGAGATACATCCTGTAGATGTGATTATCAGAGATACTTCCTGTAGATGTGATTATCAGAGATACTTCCTGTAGATGTGATTATCCGAGATACTTCCTGTAGAAGTGATTATCCGAGATACTTTCTGTAGGTGTAATTATCCGAGATACATCCTCCAGATGTGATTATCAGAGATACTTCCTGTAGATGTGATTATCAGAGATACTTCCTGTAGATGTGATTATCCGAGATACTTCCTGTAGATGTGATTATCAGAGATACTTCCTGTAGATGTGATTATCCGAGATACTTTCTGTAGGTGTAATTATCCGAGATACTTCCTGTAGATGTGATTATCAGAGATACTTCCTGTAAATTTGATTATCCGAGATACATCCTGTAGATGTGATTATCCGAGATACTTCCTGTAGATGTGATTATCCGAGATACTTCCTGAAGATGTGATTATCCGAGATACTTCCTGTAGATGTGATTATCCGAGATACATCCTGTAAATGTGATTATCAGAGATACTTCCTGTAGATGTGATTATCAGAGATACTTCCTGTCGATGTGATTATCTGAGATACATCCTGTAGATGTGATTATCCGAGATACTTCCTGAAGATGTGATTATCCGAGATACTTTCTGTAGGTGTAATTATCCGAGATACTTCCTGTAGATGTGATTATCAGAGATACTTCCTGTAAATGTGATTATCCGAGATACATCCTGTAGATGTGATTATCCGAGATACTTCCTGTAGATGTGATTATCCGAGATACTTCCTGAAGATGTGATTATCCGAGATACTTCCTGTAGATGTGATTATCCGAGATACATCCTGTAAATGTGATTATCAGAGATACTTCCTGTAGATGTGATTATCAGAGATACTTCCTGTAGATGTGATTATCTGAGATACATTCTGTAGATGTGATTATCCGAGATACTTCCTGAAGATGTGATTATCCGAGATACATCCTGTAAATGTGATTATCAGAGATACTTCCTGTAGATGTGATTATCCGAGATACTTTCTGTAGATGTGATTATCCGAGATACTTCCTGTAGATGTGATTATCCGAGATACTTCCTGTAGATGTGATTATCAGACATACTTCCTGTAGATGTGATTATCCGAGATACTTCCTGTAGATGTGATTATCTGAGATACATCCTGTAGATGTGATTATCCGAGATACTTCCTGTAGATGTGATTATCCGAGATACTTCCTGTAGATGTGATTATCAGAGATACTTCCTGTAGATGTGATTATCCGAGATACTTCCTGCAGATGTGATTATCCGAAATACTTCCTGTAGATGTGATTATCCGAGATACTTCCTGTAGATGTGATTATCAGAGATACTTCCTGCAGATGTGATTATCAGAGATACTTCCTGTAGATGTGATTATCAGAGATACTTCCTGTAGATGTGATTATCAGAGATACACCCTGTAGATGTGATTATCAGAGATACATCCTGTAGATGTGATTATCCGAGATACTTCCTGTAGATGTGATTATCCGAGATACTTCCTGTAGATGTGATTATCCGAGATGCTTCCTGCAGATGTGATTATCCGAGATACTTCCTGTTGATGTGATTATCCGAGATACTTCCTGTAGATGTGATTATCAGAGATACTTCCTGTAGATGTAATTACCAGAGATACTTCCTGTAGATGTGATTGTCCGACATACTTCCTGTAGATGTGATTATCCGAGATACTTCCTGCAGATGTGATTATCCGAGATACATCCTGTAGATGTAATTATCAGAGATACTTCCTGTAGATGTGATTATCCGAGATACTTCCTGCAGATGTGATTATCCGAGATACATCCTGTAGATGTAATTATCAGAGATACTTCCTGTAGATGTGATTATCCGAGATACATCCTGTAGATGTAATTATCAGAGATACATCCTGTAGATGTGATTATCCGAGATACTTCCTGTACATATGATTATCCGAGAAACATCCTGTAGATGTAATTATCAGAGATACTTACTGTAGATGTGATTATCCGAGATACTTCCTGTAGATGTGATTATCAGAGATACTTCCTGTAGATGTGATTTTCCGAGATACTTCCTGTAAATGTGATTATCCGAGATACTTCCTGTACATATGATTATCCGAGAAACATCCTGTAGATGTAATTATCAGAGATACTTACTGTAGATGTGATTATCCGAGATACTTCCTGTAGATGTGATTATCAGAGATACATCCTGTAGATGTGATTATCAGAGATACTTCCTGCAGATGTGATTATCAGAGATACTTCCTGTAGATGTGATTATCAGAGATACTTCCTGTAGATGTGATTATCAGAGATACTTCCTGTAGATGTGATTATCCGAGATAAGTTTTGTAGGTGTAATTATCCGAGATACATCCTGTAGATGTGATTATCAGAGATACTTCCTGTAGATGTGATTATCAGAGATACTTCCTGTAGATGTGATTATCCGAGATACTTCCTGTAGAAGTGATTATCCGAGATACTTTCTGTAGGTGTAATTATCCGAGATACATCCTCCAGATGTGATTATCAGAGATACTTCCTGTAGATGTGATTATCAGAGATACTTCCTGTAGATGTGATTATCCGAGATACTTCCTGTAGATGTGATTATCAGAGATACTTCCTGTAGATGTGATTATCCGAGATACTTTCTGTAGGTGTAATTATCCGAGATACTTCCTGTAGATGTGATTATCAGAGATACTTCCTGTAAATGTGATTATCCGAGATACATCCTGTAGATGTGATTATCCGAGATACTTCCTGTAGATGTGATTATCCGAGATACTTCCTGAAGATGTGATTATCCGAGATACTTCCTGTAGATGTGATTATCCGAGATACATCCTGTAAATGTGATTATCAGAGATACTTCCTGTAGATGTGATTATCAGAGATACTTCCTGTCGATGTGATTATCTGAGATACATTCTGTAGATGTGATTATCCGAGATACTTCCTGAAGATGTGATTATCCGAGATACATCCTGTAAATGTGATTATCAGAGATACTTCCTGTAGATGTGATTATCCGAGATACTTTCTGTAGATGTGATTATCCGAGATACTTCCTGTAGATGTGATTATCAGAGATACTTCCTGTAGATGTGATTATCAGACATACTTCCTGTAGATGTGATTATCCGAGATACTTCCTGTAGATGTGATTATCTGAGATACATCCTGTAGATGTGATTATCCGAGATACTTCCTGTAGATGTGATTATCCGAGATACTTCCTGTAGATGTGATTATCAGAGATACTTCCTGTAGATGTGATTATCCGAGATACTTGCTGCAGATGTGATTATCCGAAATACTTCCTGTAGATGTGATTATCCGAGATACTTCCTGTAGATGTGATTATCAGAGATACTTCCTGCAGATGTGATTATCAGAGATACTTCCTGTAGATGTGATTATCAGAGATACTTCCTGTAGATGTGATTATCAGAGATACATCCTGTAGATGTGATTATCAGAGATACATCCTGTAGATGTGATTATCCGAGATACTTCCTGTAGATGTGATTATCCGAGATACTTCCTGTAGATGTGATTATCCGAGATGCTTCCTGCAGATGTGATTATCCGAGATACTTCCTGTTGATGTGATTATCCGAGATACTTCCTGTAGATGTGATTATCAGAGATACTTCCTGTAGATGTAATTACCAGAGATACTTCCTGTAGATGTGATTGTCCGAGATACTTCCTGTAGATGTGATTATCCGAGATACTTCCTGCAGATGTGATTATCCGAGATACATCCTGTAGATGTAATTATCAGAGATACTTCCTGTAGATGTGATTATCCGAGATACATCCTGTAGATGTAATTATCAGAGATACATCCTGTAGATGTGATTATCCGAGATACTTCCTGTACATATGATTATCCGAGAAACATCCTGTAGATGTAATTATCAGAGATACTTACTGTAGATGTGATTATCCGAGATACTTCCTGTAGATGTGATTATCAGAGATACTTCCTGTAGATGTGATTTTCCGAGATACTTCCTGTAAATGTGATTATCCGAGATACTTCCTGCAGATGTGATTATCCGAGATACTTCCTGTAGATGTGATTATCAGAGATACTTCCTGTAGATGTTATTATCAGAGATACATCCTGTAGATGTGATTATCCGAGATACTTCCTGTAGATGTTATTATCAGAGATACATCCTGTAGATGTGATTATCAGAGATACTTCCTGTAGATGTGATTATCCGAGATAATTTCTGTAGGTGTAATTATCCGAGATACATCCTGAAGATGTGATTATCAGAGATACTTCCTGTAGATGTGATTATCAGAGATACATCCTGTAGATGTGATTATCAGAGATACTTCCTGCAGATGTGATTATCAGAGATACTTCCTGTAGATGTGATTATCAGAGATACTTCCTGTAGATGTGATTATCAGAGATACTTCCTGTAGATGTGATTATCCGAGATACTTTCTGTAGGTGTAATTATCCGAGATACATCCTGTAGATGTGATTATCAGAGATACTTCCTGTAGATGTGATTATCCGAGATACTTCCTGTAGAAGTGATTATCCGAGATACTTTCTGTAGGTGTAATTATCCGAGATACATCCTCCAGATGTGATTATCAGAGATACTTCCTGTAGATGTGATTATCAGAGATACTTCCTGTAGATGTGATTATCCGAGATACTTCCTGTAGATGTGATTATCAGAGATACTTCCTGTAGATGTGATTATCCGAGATACTTTCTGTAGGTGTAATTATCCGAGATACTTCCTGTAGATGTGATTATCAGAGATACTTCCTGTAAATTTGATTATCCGAGATACATCCTTTAGATGTGATTATCCGAGATACTTCCTGTAGATGTGATTATCCGAGATACTTCCTGAAGATGTGATTATCCGAGATACTTCCTGTAGATGTGATTATCCGAGATACATCCTGTAAATGTGATTATCAGAGATACTTCCTGTAGATGTGATTATCAGAGATACTTCCTGTCGATGTGATTATCTGAGATACATTCTGTAGATGTGATTATCCGAGATACTTCCTGAAGATGTGATTATCCGAGATACTTTCTGTAGGTGTAATTATCCGAGATACTTCCTGTAGATGTGATTATCAGAGATACTTCCTGTAAATGTGATTATCCGAGATACATCCTGTAGATGTGATTATCCGAGATACTTCCTGTAGATGTGATTATCCGAGATACTTCCTGAAGATGTGATTATCCGAGATACATCCTGTAAATGTGATTATCAGAGATACTTCCTGTAGATGTGATTATCAGAGATACTTCCTGTCGATGTGATTATCTGAGATACATTCTGTAGATGTGATTATCCGAGATACTTCCTGAAGATGTGATTATCCGAGATACATCCTGTAAATGTGATTATCAGAGATACTTCCTGTAGATGTGATTATCCGAGATACTTTCTGTAGATGTGATTATCCGAGATACTTCCTGCAGATGTGATTATCAGAGATACTTCCTGTAGATGTGATTATCAGACATACTTCCTGTAGATGTGATTATCCGAGATACTTCCTGTAGATGTGATTATCTGAGATACATCCTGTAGATGTGATTATCCGAGATACTTCCTGTAGATGTGATTATCCGAGATACTTCCTGTAGATGTGATTATCAGAGATACTTCCTGTAGATGTGATTATCCGAGATACTTCCTGCAGATGTGATTATCCGAAATACTTCCTGTAGATGTGATTATCCGAGATACTTCCTGTAGATGTGATTATCAGAGATACTTCCTGCAGATGTGATTATCAGAGATACTTCCTGTAGATGTGATTATCAGAGATACTTCCTGTAGATGTGATTATCAGAGATACACCCTGTAGATGTGATTATCAGAGATACATCCTGTAGATGTGATTATCCGAGATACTTCCTGTAGATGTGATTATCTGAGATACTTCCTGTAGATGTGATTATCCGAGATGCTTCCTGCAGATGTGATTATCCGAGATACTTCCTGTTGATGTGATTATCCGAGATACTTCCTGTAGATGTGATTATCAGAGATACATCCTGTAGATGTAATTACCAGAGATACTTCCTGTAGATGTGATTGTCCGAGATACTTCCTGTAGATGTGATTATCCGAGATACTTCCTGCAGATGTGATTATCCGAGATACATCCTGTAGATGTAATTATCAGAGATACTTCCTGTAGATGTGATTATCCGAGATACTTCCTGCAGATGTGATTATCCGAGATACATCCTGTAGATGTAATTATCAGAGATACTTCCTGTAGATGTGATTATCCGAGATACATCCTGTAGATGTGATTATCAGAGATACATCCTGTAGATGTGATTATCCGAGATACTTCCTGTACATATGATTATCCGAGAAACATCCTGTAGATGTAATTATCACAGATACTTACTGTAGATGTGATTATCCGAGATACTTCCTGTAGATGTGATTATCAGAGATACTTCCTGTAGATGTGATTTTCCGAGATACTTCCTGTAAATGTGATTATCCGAGATACTTCCTGCAGATGTGATTATCCGAGATACTTCCTGTAGATGTGATTATCAGAGATACCTCCTGTAGATGTGATTATCAGAGATACTTCCTGTAGATGTTATTATCAGAGATACATCCTGTAGATGTGATTATCCGAGATACTTCCTGTAGATGTTATTATCAGAGATACATCCTGTAGATGTGATTATCAGAGATACTTCCTGTAGATGTGATTATCCGAGATAATTTCTGTAGGTGTAATTATCCGAGATACATCCTGTAGATGTGATTATCAGAGATACTTCCTGTAGATGTGATTATCAGAGATACATCCTGTAGATGTGATTATCAGAGATACTTCCTGTAGATGTGATTATCAGAGATACTTCCTGTAGATGTGATTATCCGAGATACTTCCTGTAGAAGTGATTATCCGAGATACTTTCTGTAGGTGTAATTATCCGAGATACATCCTCCAGATGTGATTATCAGAGATACTTCCTGTAGATGTGATTATCAGAGATACTTCCTGTAGATGTGATTATCCGAGATACTTCCTGTAGATGTGATTATCAGAGATACTTCCTGTAGATGTGATTATCCGAGATACTTTCTGTAGGTGTAATTATCCGAGATACTTCCTGTAGATGTGATTATCAGAGATACTTCCTGTAAATTTGATTATCCGAGATACATCCTGTAGATGTGATTATCCGAGATACTTCCTGTAGATGTGATTATCCGAGATACTTCCTGAAGATGTGATTATCCGAGATACTTCCTGTAGATGTGATTATCCGAGATACATCCTGTAAATGTGATTATCAGAGATACTTCCTGTAGATGTGATTATCCGAGATACTTCCTGTAGATGTGATTATCTGAGATACATCCTGTAGATGTGATTATCCGAGATACTTCCTGTAGATGTGATTATCCGAGATACTTCCTGTAGATGTGATTATCAGAGATACTTCCTGTAGATGTGATTATCCGAGATACTTCCTGCAGATGTGATTATCCGAAATACTTCCTGTAGATGTGATTATCCGAGATACTTCCTGTAGATGTGATTATCAGAGATACTTCCTGCAGATGTGATTATCAGAGATACTTCCTGTAGATGTGATTATCAGAGATACTTCCTGTAGATGTGATTATCAGAGATACACCCTGTAGATGTGATTATCAGAGATACATCCTGTAGATGTGATTATCCGAGATACTTCCTGTAGATGTGATTATCCGAGATACTTCCTGTAGATGTGATTATCAGAGATGCTTCCTGCAGATGTGATTATCCGAGATACTTCCTGTTGATGTGATTATCCGAGATACTTCCTGTAGATGTGATTATCAGAGATACTTCCTGTAGATGTAATTACCAGAGATACTTCCTGTAGATGTGATTGTCCGAGATACTTCCTGTAGATGTGATTATCCGAGATACTTCCTGCAGATGTGATTATCCGAGATACATCCTGTAGATGTAATTATCAGAGATACTTCCTGTAGATGTGATTATCCGAGATACTTCCTGCAGATGTGATTATCCGAGATACATCCTGTAGATGTAATTATCAGAGATACTTCCTGTAGATGTGATTATCCGAGATACATCCTGTAGATGTAATTATCAGAGATACATCCTGTAGATGTGATTATCCGAGATACTTCCTGTACATATGATTATCCGAGAAACATCCTGTAGATGTAATTATCAGAGATACTTACTGTAGATGTGATTATCCGAGATACTTCCTGTAGATGTGATTATCAGAGATACTTCCTGTAGATGTGATTTTCCGAGATACTTCCTGTAAATGTGATTATCCGAGATACTTCCTGCAGATGTGATTATCCGAGATACTTCCTGCAGATGTGATTATCCGAGATACATCCTGTAGATGTAATTATCAGAGATACTTCCTGTAGATGTGATTATCCGAGATACTTCCTGTAGATGTAATTACCAGAGATACTTCCTGTAGATGTGATTGTCCGAGGTACTTCCTGTAGATGTGATTATCCGAGATACTTCCTGCAGATGTGATTATCCGAGATACATCCTGTAGATGTAATTATCAGAGATACTTCCTGTAGATGTGATTATCCGAGATACTTCCTGCAGATGTGATTATCCGAGATACATCCTGTAGATGTAATTATCAGAGATACATCCTGTAGATGTGATTATCCGAGATACTTCCTGTACATATGATTATCCGAGAAATATCCTGTAGATGTAATTATCAGAGATACTTACTGTAGATGTGATTATCCGAGATACTTCCTGTAGATGTGATTATCAGAGATACTTCCTGTAGATGTGATTTTCCGAGATACTTCCTGTAAATGTGATTATCCGAGATACTTCCTGCAGATGTGATTATCCGAGATACTTCCTGTAGATGTGATTATCAGAGATACCTCCTGTAGATGTGATTATCAGAGATACTTCCTGTAGATGTTATTATCAGAGATACATCCTGTAGATGTGATTATCCGAGATACTTCCTGTAGATGTTATTATCAGAGATACATCCTGTAGATGTGATTATCAGAGATACTTCCTGTAGATGTGATTATCCGAGATAATTTCTGTAGTTGTAATTATCCGAGATACATCCTGTAGATGTGATTATCAGAGATACTTCCTGTAGATGTGATTATCAGAGATACATCCTGTAGATGTGATTATCAGAGATACTTCCTGCAGATGTGATTATCAGAGATACTTCCTGTAGATGTGATTATCAGAGATACTTCCTGTAGATGTGATTATCAGAGATACTTCCTGTAGATGTGATTATCCGAGATACTTTCTGTAGGTGTAATTATCCGAGATACATCCTGTAGATGTGATTATCAGAGATACTTCCTGTAGATGTGATTATCAGAGATACTTCCTGTAGATGTGATTATCCGAGATACTTCCTGTAGAAGTGATTATCCGAGATACTTTCTGTAGGTGTAATTATCCGAGATACATCCTCCAGATGTGATTATCAGAGATACTTCCTGTAGATGTGATTATCAGAGATACTTCCTGTAGATGTGATTATCCGCGATACTTCCTGTAGATGTGATTATCAGAGATACTTCCTGTAGATGTGATTATCCGAGATACTTTCTGTAGGTGTAATTATCCGAGATACTTCCTGTAGATGTGATTATCAGAGATACTTCCTGTAAATGTGATTATCCGAGATACATCCTGTAGATGTGATTATCCGAGATACTTCCTGTAGATGTGATTATCCGAGATACTTCCTGAAGATGTGATTATCCGAGATACTTCCTGTAGATGTGATTATCCGAGATACATCCTGTAAATGTGATTATCAGAGATACTTCCTGTAGATGTGATTATCAGAGATACTTCCTGTCGATGTGATTATCTGAGATACATTCTGTAGATGTGATTATCCGAGATACTTCCTGAAGATGTGATTATCCGAGATACATCCTGTAAATGTGATTATCAGAGATACTTCCTGTAGATGTGATTATCCGAGATACTTTCTGTAGATGTGATTATCCGAGATACTTCCTGTAGATGTGATTATCAGAGATACTTCCTGTAGATGTGATTATCAGACATACTTCCTGTAGATGTGATTATCCGAGATACTTCCTGTAGATGTGATTATCTGAGATACATCCTGTAGATGTGATTATCCGAGATACTTCCTGTAGATGTGATTATCAGAGATACTTCCTGTAGATGTGATTATCCGAGATACTTCCTGCAGATGTGATTATCCGAAATACTTCCTGTAGATGTGATTATCCGAGATACTTCCTGTAGATGTGATTATCAGAGATACTTCCTGCAGATGTGATTATCAGAGATACTTCCTGTAGATGTGATTATCAGAGATACTTCCTGTAGATGTGATTATCAGAGATACACCCTGTAGATGTGATTATCAGAGATACATCCTGTAGATGTGATTATCCGAGATACTTCCTGTAGATGTGATTATCCGAGATACTTCCTGTAGATGTGATTATCCGAGATGCTTCCTGCAGATGTGATTATCCGAGATACTTCCTGTTGATGTGATTATCCGAGATACTTCCTGTAGATGTGATTATCAGAGATACTTCCTGTAGATGTAATTACCAGAGATACTTCCTGTAGATGTGATTGTCCGAGATACTTCCTGTAGATGTGATTATCCGAGATACTTCCTGCAGATGTGATTATCCGAGATACATCCTGTAGATGTAATTATCAGAGATACTTCCTGTAGATGTGATTATCCGACATACTTCCTGCAGATGTGATTATCAGAGATACATCCTGTAGATGTGATTATCAGAGATACTTCCTGTAGATGTGATTATCCGAGATACATCCTGTAGATGTAATTATCAGAGATACTTCCTGTAGATGTGATTATCCGAGATACTTCCTGTAGATGTAATTATCAGAGATACTTCCTGTAGATGTGATTATCCGAGATACTTCCGGTAGATATGATTATCAGAGATACTTCCTGTAAATGTGATTATCAGAGATACATCCTGCAGATGTGATTATCAGAGATACTTCCTGTAGATGTGATTATCCGAGATACATCCTGTAGATGTGATTATCCGAGATACTTCCTGTAGATGTAATTATCCGAGATACTTCCTGTAGATGTGATTATCCGAGATACTTCCTGTAGATGTGATTATACGAGATACTTCCTGTAGATGTGATTATCAGAGATACATCCTGCAGATGTGATTATCCGAGATACTTCCTGTCGATGTGATTATCAGAGATACATCCTGTAGATGTGATTATCCGAGATACTTCCTGTCGATGTGATTATCCGAGATACATCCTGTAGATGTGATTATCCGAGATACTTCCTGTAGATGTGATTATCCGAGATACATCCTGTAGATGTGATTATCAGAGATACTTCCTGCAAATGTGATTATCAGAGATACTTCCTGTAGATGTGATTATCCGAGATACTTCCTGTAGATGTGATTATCAGAGATACTTCCTGTAGATGTGATTATCCGAGATACATCCTGCACATGTGATTATCCGATATACTTCCTGTAGATGTGATTATCAGAGATACATCCTGTAGATGTGATTATCCGAGATACTTCCTGCAGTTGTGATTATCCGAGATACTTCCTGTAGATGTGATTATCCGAGATACTTCCTGTGGATGTGATTATCAGAGATACTTCCTGTAGAGGTGATTATCAGAGATACTTCCTGTAGATGTGATTATCCGAGATACATCCTGCAGATGTGATTATCCGAGATACTTCCTGCAGTTGTGATTATCCGAGATACATCCTGTAGATGTGATTATCCGAGATACTTCCTGTAGATGTGATTATCCGAGATACTTCCTGTCGATGTGATTATCCGAGATACATCCTGTAGATGTGATTATCCGAGATACTTCCTGTAGATGTGATTATCCGAGATACATCCTGTAGATGTGATTATCAGAGATACTTCCTGCAAATGTGATTATCAGAGATAGTTCCCGTAGATGTGATTATCCGAGATACTTCCTGTAGATGTGATTATCAGAGATACTTCCTGTAGATGTGATTATCCGAGATACATCCTGCACATGTGATTATCCGATATACTTCCTGTAGATGTGATTATCAGAGATACATCCTGTAGATGTGATTATCCGAGATACTTCCTGCAGTTGTGATTATCCGAGATACTTCCTGTAGATGTGATTATCCGAGATACTTCCTGTGGATGTGATTATCAGAGATACTTCCTGTAGATGTGATTATCAGAGATACTTCCTGTAGATGTGATTATCCGAGATACATCCTGCAGATGTGATTATCCGAGATACTTCCTGCAGTTGTGATTATCCGAGATACTTCCTGTAGATGTGATTATCCGAGATACTTCCTGTAGATGTGATTATCAGAGATACATCCTGTAGATGTGATTATCCGAGATACTTCCTGCAGTTGTGATTATCCGAGATACTTCCTGTAGATGTGATTATCCGAGATACTTCCTGTAGATGTGATTATCAGAGATACATCCTGTAGATGTGATTATCAGAGATACACCCTGTAGATGTGATTATCAGAGATACATCCTGTAGATGTGATTATCCGAGATACTTCCTGTAGATGTGATTATCCGAGATACTTCCTGTAGATGTGATTATCCGAGATGCTTCCTGCAGATGTGATTATCCGAGATACTTCCTGTTGATGTGATTATCCGAGATACTTCCTGTAGATGTGATTATCAGAGATACTTCCTGTAGATGTAATTACCAGAGATACTTCCTGTAGATGTGATTGTCCGAGATACTTCCTGTAGATGTGATTATCCGAGATACTTCCTGCAGATGTGATTATCCGAGATACATCCTGTAGATGTAATTATCAGAGATACTTCCTGTAGATGTGATTATCCGACATACTTCCTGCAGATGTGATTATCAGAGATACATCCTGTAGATGTGATTATCAGAGATACTTCCTGTAGATGTGATTATCCGAGATACATCCTGTAGATGTAATTATCAGAGATACTTCCTGTAGATGTGATTATCCGAGATACTTCCTGTAGATGTAATTATCAGAGATACTTCCTGTAGATGTGATTATCCGAGATACTTCCGGTAGATATGATTATCAGAGATACTTCCTGTAAATGTGATTATCAGAGATACATCCTGCAGATGTGATTATCAGAGATACTTCCTGTAGATGTGATTATCCGAGATACATCCTGTAGATGTGATTATCCGAGATACTTCCTGTAGATGTAATTATCCGAGATACTTCCTGTAGATGTGATTATCCGAGATACTTCCTGTAGATGTGATTATCCGAGATACTTCCTGTAGATGTGATTATACGAGATACTTCCTGTAGATGTGATTATCAGAGATACATCCTGCAGATGTGATTATCCGAGATACTTCCTGTCGATGTGATTATCAGAGATACATCCTGTAGATGTGATTATCCGAGATACTTCCTGTCGATGTGATTATCCGAGATACATCCTGTAGATGTGATTATCCGAGATACTTCCTGTAGATGTGATTATCCGAGATACATCCTGTAGATGTGATTATCAGAGATACTTCCTGCAAATGTGATTATCAGAGATACTTCCTGTAGATGTGATTATCCGAGATACTTCCTGTAGATGTGATTATCAGAGATACTTCCTGTAGATGTGATTATCCGAGATACATCCTGCACATGTGATTATCCGATATACTTCCTGTAGATGTGATTATCAGAGATACATCCTGTAGATGTGATTATCCGAGATACTTCCTGCAGTTGTGATTATCCGAGATACTTCCTGTAGATGTGATTATCCGAGATACTTCCTGTGGATGTGATTATCAGAGATACTTCCTGTAGAGGTGATTATCAGAGATACTTCCTGTAGATGTGATTATCCGAGATACATCCTGCAGATGTGATTATCCGAGATACTTCCTGCAGTTGTGATTATCCGAGATACATCCTGTAGATGTGATTATCCGAGATACTTCCTGTAGATGTGATTATCCGAGATACTTCCTGTCGATGTGATTATCCGAGATACATCCTGTAGATGTGATTATCCGAGATACTTCCTGTAGATGTGATTATCCGAGATACATCCTGTAGATGTGATTATCAGAGATACTTCCTGCAAATGTGATTATCAGAGATAGTTCCCGTAGATGTGATTATCCGAGATACTTCCTGTAGATGTGATTATCAGAGATACTTCCTGTAGATGTGATTATCCGAGATACATCCTGCACATGTGATTATCCGATATACTTCCTGTAGATGTGATTATCAGAGATACATCCTGTAGATGTGATTATCCGAGATACTTCCTGCAGTTGTGATTATCCGAGATACTTCCTGTAGATGTGATTATCCGAGATACTTCCTGTGGATGTGATTATCAGAGATACTTCCTGTAGATGTGATTATCAGAGATACTTCCTGTAGATGTGATTATCCGAGATACATCCTGCAGATGTGATTATCCGAGATACTTCCTGCAGTTGTGATTATCCGAGATACTTCCTGTAGATGTGATTATCCGAGATACTTCCTGTAGATGTGATTATCAGAGATACATCCTGTAGATGTGATTATCCGAGATACTTCCTGCAGTTGTGATTATCCGAGATACTTCCTGTAGATGTGATTATCCGAGATACTTCCTGTAGATGTGATTATCAGAGATACATCCTGTAGATGTGATTATCCGAGATACATCCTGTAGATGTGATTATCCGAGATACTTCCTGAAGATGTGATTATCCGAGATACTTCCTGCAGATGTGATTATCCGAGATACATCCTGTAGATGTGATTATCCGAGATACTTCCTACAGATGTGATTATCCGAGATACTTCCTGTAGATGTGATTATCAGAGATACTTCCTGCAGATGTGATTATCAGAGATACTTCCTTCAGATGTGATTATCCGAGATACTTCCTGTAGATGTGATTATCAGAGATACTTCCTACAGATGTGATTATCCGAGATACTTCCTGTAGATGTGATTATCTGAGATCCTTCCTGTGGATGTGATTATCCGAGATACCTCCTGTAGATGTGATTATCCGAGATACTTCCTGTAGATGTGATTATCAGAGATACTTCCTGCAGATGTGATTATCCGAGATACTTCCTGTCGATGTGATTATCCGAGATACTTCCTGTAGATGTGATTATCAGAGATACTTCCTGTAGATGTGATTATCCGATATACTTCCTGTAGATGTGATTATCCGAGATACTTCCTGTCGATGTGATTATCCGAGATACTTCCTGCAGATGTGATTATCCGAGATACATCCTGTAGATGTGATTATCCGAGATACTTCCTACAGATGTGATTATCCGAGATACTTCCTGTAGATGTGATTATCCGAGATACTTCCTGTCGATGTGATTATCCGAGATCCTTCCTGTAGATGTGATTATCCGAGATACTTCCTGTAGATGTGATTATCAGAGATACTTCCTGTAGATGTAATTACCAGAGATACTGCCTGTAGATGTGATTGTCCGAGATACTTCCTGTAGATGTGATTATCCGAGATACTTCCTGCAGATGTGATTATCCGAGATACATCCTGTAGATGTAATTATCAGAGATACTTCCTGTAGATGTGATTATCCGAGATACTTCCTGCAGATGTGATTATCAGAGATACATCCTGTAGATGTGATTATCAGAGATACTTCCTGTAGATGTGATTATCCGAGATACATCCTGTAGATGTAATTATCAGAGATACTTCCTGTAGATGTGATTATCCGAGATACTTCCTGTAGATGTAATTATCAGAGATACTTCCTGTAGATGTGATTATCCGAGATACTTCCGGTAGATGTGATTATCAGAGATACATCCTGCAGATGTGATTATCAGAGATACTTCCGGTAGATGTGATTATCAGAGATACATCCTGCAGATGTGATTATCAGAGATACTTCCTGTAGATGTGATTATCCGAGATACTTCCTGTAGATGTAATTATCCGAGATACTTCCTGTAGATGTGATTATCAGAGATACTTCCTGTAGATGTGATTATCAGAGATACTTCCTGTAGATGTGATTATCCGAGATAGATCCTGTAGATGTGATTATCAGAGATACATCCTGCAGATGTGATTATCAGAGATACATCCTGTAGATGTGATTATCCGAGATACTTCCTGTAGATGTAATTATCCGAGATACTTCCTGTAGATGTGATTATCCGAGATACATCCTGTAGATGTGATTATCAGAGATACATCCTGTAGATGTGATTATCCGAGATACTTCCTGTAGATGTAATTATCCGAGATACTTCCTGTAGATGTGATTATCCGAGATACATCCTGTAGATGTGATTATCCGAGATACATCCTGTAGATGTGATTATCCGAGATACTTCCTGTAGATGTAATTATCCGAGATACTTCCTGTAGATGTGATTATCCGAGATACATCCTGTAGATGTGATTATCAGAGATACATCCTGCAGATGTGATTATCAGAGATACATCCTGTAGATGTGATTATCCGAGATACATCCTGTAGATGTGATTATCCGAGATACTTCCTGTAGATGTAATTATCCGAGATACTTCCTGTAGATGTGATTATCCGAGATACTTCCTTTCGATGTGATTATCCGAGATACTTCCTGTAGATGTGATTATCCGAGATACTTCCTGTAGATGTGATTATCAGAGATACTTCCTGTAAATGTTATTATCCGAGATACTTCCTGTAGATGTGATTATCAGAGATACTTCCTGTAGATGTGATTATCAGAGATACTTCCTGCAAATGTGATAATCCGAGATACTTCCTGTAGATGTGATTATCAGAGATACTTCCTGTAGATGTGATTATCCGAGATACTTCCTGTAGATGTGATTATCAGAGATACTTCCTTCAGATGTGATTATCCGAGATACTTCCTGTAGATGTGATTATCTGAGATCCTTCCTGTGGATGTGATTATCCGAGATACCTCCTGTAGATGTGATTATCCGAGATACTTCCTGTAGATGTGATTATCAGAGATACTTCCTACAGATGTGATTATCCGAGATACTTCCTGTAGATGTGATTATCTGAGATCCTTCCTGTGGATGTGATTATCCGAGATACCTCCTGTAGATGTGATTATCCGAGATACTTCCTGTAGATGTGATTATCAGAGATACTTCCTGCAGATGTGATTATCCGAGATACTTCCTGTCGATGTGATTATCCGAGATACTTCCTGTAGATGTGATTATCAGAGATACTTCCTGTAGATGTGATTATCCGATATACTTCCTGTAGATGTGATTATCCGAGATACTTCCTGTAGATGTGATTATCCGAGATACTTCCTGTCGATGTGATTATCCGAGATACTTCCTGTAGATGTGATTATCCGAGATACTTCCTGTCGATGTGATTATCCGAGATACTTCCTGTAGATGTGATTATCCGAGATACTTCCTGTAGATGTGATTATCCGAGATACTTCCTGCAGATGTGATTATCCGAGATACATCCTGTAGATGTGATTATCCGAGATACTTCCTACAGATGTGATTATCCGAGATACTTCCTGTAGATGTGATTATCCGAGATACTTCCTGTAGATGTGATTATCCGAGATACTTCCTGTCGATGTGATTATCCGAGATCCTTCCTGTAGATGTGATTATCCGAGATACTTCCTGTAGATGTGATTATCAGAGATACTTCCTGTAGATGTAATTACCAGAGATACTGCCTGTAGATGTGATTGTCCGAGATACTTCCTGTAGATGTGATTATCCGAGATACTTCCTGCAGATGTGATTATCCGAGATACATCCTGTAGATGTAATTATCAGAGATACTTCCTGTAGATGTGATTATCCGAGATACTTCCTGCAGATGTGATTATCAGAGATACATCCTGTAGATGTGATTATCAGAGATACTTCCTGTAGATGTGATTATCCGAGATACATCCTGTAGATGTAATTATCAGAGATACTTCCTGTAGATGTGATTATCCGAGATACTTCCTGTAGATGTAATTATCAGAGATACTTCCTGTAGATGTGATTATCCGAGATACTTCCGGTAGATGTGATTATCAGAGATACATCCTGCAGATGTGATTATCAGAGATACTTCCGGTAGATGTGATTATCAGAGATACATCCTGCAGATGTGATTATCAGAGATACTTCCTGTAGATGTGATTATCCGAGATACTTCCTGTAGATGTAATTATCCGAGATACTTCCTGTAGATGTGATTATCAGAGATACTTCCTGTAGATGTGATTATCAGAGATACTTCCTGTAGATGTGATTATCCGAGATACTTCCTGTAGATGTGATTATCCGAGATAGATCCTGTAGATGTGATTATCAGAGATACATCCTGCAGATGTGATTATCAGAGATACATCCTGTAGATGTGATTATCCGAGATACTTCCTGTAGATGTAATTATCCGAGATACTTCCTGTAGATGTGATTATCCGAGATACATCCTGTAGATGTGATTATCAGAGATACATCCTGTAGATGTGATTATCCGAGATACTTCCTGTAGATGTAATTATCCGAGATACTTCCTGTAGATGTGATTATCCGAGATACATCCTGTAGATGTGATTATCCGAGATACATCCTGTAGATGTGATTATCCGAGATACTTCCTGTAGATGTAATTATCCGAGATACTTCCTGTAGATGTGATTATCCGAGATACATCCTGTAGATGTGATTATCAGAGATACATCCTGCAGATGTGATTATCAGAGATACATCCTGTAGATGTGATTATCCGAGATACATCCTGTAGATGTGATTATCCGAGATACTTCCTGTAGATGTAATTATCCGAGATACTTCCTTTCGATGTGATTATCCGAGATACTTCCTGTAGATGTGATTATCCGAGATACTTCCTGTAGATGTGATTATCAGAGATACTTCCTGTAAATGTGATTATCCGAGATACTTCCTGTAGATGTGATTATCAGAGATACTTCCTGTAGATGTGATTATCAGAGATACTTCCTGCAAATGTGATAATCCGAGATACTTCCTGTAGATGTGATTATCAGAGATACTTCCTGTAGATGTGATTATCCGAGATACTTCCTGTAGATGTGATTATCAGAGATACTTCCTGTAGATGTGATTATCAGAGTTACTTCCTGTAGATGTGATTATCCGAGATACTTCCTGTAGATGTGATTATCAGAGATACTTCCTGTAGATGTGATTATCCGAGATACTTCCTGCAGATGTGATTATCAGAGATACTTCCTGTAGATGTGATTATCAGAGATACTTCCTGTAGATGTGATTATCAGAGTTACTTCCTGTAGATGTGATTATCCGAGATACTTCCTGTAGATGTGATTATCCGATATACTTCCTGTAGATGTGATTATCAGAGATACTTCCTGTAGATGTGATTATCCGAGATACTTCCTGTAGATGTGATTATCAGAGATACTTCCTGTAGATGTGATTATCCGAGATACTTCCTGTAGATGTGATTATCAGAGATACTTCCTGTAGATGTGATTATCAGAGTTACTTCCTGTAGATGTGATTATCCGAAATACTTCCTGTCGATGTGATTATCCGAGATACTTCCTGTAGATGTGATTATCCGATATACTTCCTGTAGATGTGATTATCAGAGATACTTCCTGTAGATGTGATTATCAGAGATACATCCTGTAGATGTGATTATCAGAGATACTTCCTGTAGATGTGATTATCAGAGATACTTCCTGTAGATGTGATTATCAGAGATACTTGCTGTAGATGTGATTATCCGATATACTTCCTGTAGATGTGATTATCAGAGATACTTCCTGTAGATGTGATTATCAGAGATACTTCCTGTAGATGTGATTATCCGATATACTTCCTGTAGATGTGATTATCAGAGATACTTCCTGTAGATGTGATTATCAGAGATACTTCCTGTAGATGTGATTATCAGAGATACTTCCTGTAGATGTGATTATCCGAGATAGATCCTGTAGATGTGATTATCAGAGATACATCCTGCAGATGTGATTATCAGAGATACATCCTGTAGATGTGATTATCCGAGATACTTCCTGTAGATGTAATTATCCGAGATACTTCCTGTAGATGTGATTATCCGAGATACATCCTGTAGATGTGATTATCAGAGATACATCCTGTAGATGTGATTATCCGAGATACTTCCTGTAGATGTAATTATCCGAGATACTTCCTGTAGATGTGATTATCCGAGATACATCCTGTAGATGTGATTATCCGAGATACATCCTGTAGATGTGATTATCAGAGATACATCCTGTAGATGTGATTATCCGAGATACTTCCTGTAGATGTAATTATCCGAGATACTTCCTGTAGATGTGATTATCCGAGATACATCCTGTAGATGTGATTATCAGAGATACATCCTGCAGATGTGATTATCAGAGATACATCCTGTAGATGTGATTATCCGAGATACATCCTGTAGATGTGATTATCCGAGATACTTCCTGTAGATGTAATTATCCGAGATACTTCCTGTAGATGTGATTATCCGAGATACTTCCTTTCGATGTGATTATCCGAGATACTTCCTGTAGATGTGATTATCCGAGATACTTCCTGTAGATGTGATTATCAGAGATACTTCCTGTAAATGTGATTATCCGAGATACTTCCTGTAGATGTGATTATCCGAGATACTTCCTGTAGATGTGATTATCAGAGATACTTCCTGTAGATGTGATTTTCCGAGATACTTCCTGCAAATGTGATAATCCGAGATACTTCCTGTAGATGTGATTATCCGAGATACTTCCTGTAGATGTGATTATCCGAGATACTTCCTGTAGATGTGATTATCAGAGATACTTCCTGTAGATGTGATTATCAGAGTTACTTCCTGTAGATGTGATTATCCGAGATACTTCCTGTAGATGTGATTATCAGAGATACTTCCTGTAGATGTGATTATCCGAGATACTTCCTGCAGATGTGATTATCAGAGATACTTCCTGTAGATGTGATTATCAGAGATACTTCCTGTAGATGTGATTATCAGAGTTACTTCCTGTAGATGTGATTATCCGAGATACTTCCTGTAGATGTGATTATCCGATATACTTCCTGTAGATGTGATTATCAGAGATACTTCCTGTAGATGTGATTATCCGAGATACTTCCTGTAGATGTGATTATCAGAGATACTTCCTGTAGATGTGATTATCCGAGATACTTCCTGTAGATGTGATTATCAGAGATACTTCCTGTAGATGTGATTATCAGAGTTACTTCCTGTAGATGTGATTATCCGAAATACTTCCTGTCGATGTGATTATCCGAGATACTTCCTGTAGATGTGATTATCCGATATACTTCCTGTAGATGTGATTATCAGAGATACTTCCTGTAGATGTGATTATCAGAGATACTTCCTGTAGATGTGATTATCAGAGATACTTCCTGTCGATGTGATTATCCGAGATACTTCCTGTAGATGTGATTATCAGAGATACTTGCTGTAGATGTGATTATCAGAGATACTTCCTGTAGATGTGATTATCCGATATACTTCCTGTAGATGTGATTATCAGAGATACTTCCTGTAGATGTGATTATCCGAGATACTTCCTGTAAATGTGATTATCAGAGATACTTCCTGTAGACGTGATTTTCCGAGATACTTCCTGTAGATGTGATTATCCGAGATACTTCCTGTAGATGTGATTATCAGAGATACTTCCTGCAAATGTGATTATCCGATATACTTCCTGTAGATGTGATTATCCGAGATACTTCCTGTAGATGTGATTATACCGAGATACTTCCTGTCGATGTGATTATCCGAGATACTTCCTGTAGATGTGATTATCCGAGATACATCCTGTAGATGTGATTATCAGAGATACTTCCTGCAAATGTGATTATCCGATATACTTCCTGTAGATGTGATTAGCAGAGATACTTCCTGTAGTTGTAATTATCAGAGATACTTCCTGTAGATGTGATTATCAGAGATACTTCCTGTAGATGTGATTATCAGAGATACATCCTGTAGATGTGATTATCCGAGATACTTCCTGTAGATGTGATTATCCGAGATACTTCCTGTCGACGTGATTATCCGAGATACTTCCTGTAGATGTGATTATCAGAGATACTTCCTGTAGATGTGATTATCCGATATACTTCCTGTAGATGTGATTATCCGAGATACTTCCTGTCGACGTGATTATCCGAGATACTTCCTGTAGATGTGATTATCAGAGATACTTCCTGTAGATGTGATTATCAGAGATACTTCCTGTAGATGTGATTATCCGATATACTTCCTGTAGATGTGATTATCCGAGATACTTCCTGTAGATGTGATTATCAGAGATACTTCCTGCAAATGTGATTATCCGATATACTTCCTGTAGATGTGATTATCTGAGATACTGCCTGTCGACGTGATTATCCGAGATACTTCCTGTAGATGTGATTATCAGAGATACTTCCTGCAAATGTGATTATCCGATATACTTCCTGTAGATGTGATTATCTGAGATACTTCCTGTCGACGTGATTATCCGAGATACTTCCTGTAGATGTGATTATCAGAGATACTTCCTGCAAATGTGATTATCCGATATACTTCCTGTAGATGTGATTATCTGAGATACTTCCTGTCGACGTGATTATCCGAGATACTTCCTGTAGATGTGATTATCAGAGATACTTCCTGCAAATGTGATTATCAGAGATACTTCCTGTAGATGTGATTATCCGAGATACTTCCTGTAGATGTGATTATCCGAGATACATCCTGGAGATGTGATTATCAGAGATACTTCCTGTAGATGTGATTATCAGAGATACTTCCTGTAGATGTGATTATCCGAGATACTTCTTGTAGATGTGATTATCCGAGATACTTCCTGTAGATGTGATTATCAGAGATACATCCTGTAGATGTGATTATCCGAGATACTTCCTGCAAATGTGATTATCCGATATACTTCCTGTAGATGTGATTATCCGAGATACTTCCTGTCGATGTGATTATCAGAGATACTTCCTGCAAATGTGATTATCCGATATACTTCCTGTAGATGTGATTATCCGAGATACTTACTGTCGATGTGATTATCCGAGATACTTCCTGCAGTTGTGATTATCCGAGATACTTCCTGTAGATGTGATTATCCGAGATACTTCCTGTAGATGTGATTATCAGAGATACATCCTGTAGATGTGATTATCCGAGATACTTCCTGCAGATGTGATTATCCGAGATACATCCTGTAGATGTGATTATCCGAGATACTTCCTGTAGATGTGATTATCCGAGATACTTCCTGCAGATGTGATTATCAGAGATACTTCCTGTAGATGTGATTATCCGAGATACTTCCTGTAGATGTGATTATCCGAGATACATCCTGTAGATGTAATTATCAGAGATACTTCCTGTAGATGTGATTATCCGAGATACTTCCTGCAGATGTGATTATCCGAGATACATCCTGTAGATGTGATTATCAGAGATACTTCCTGTAGATGTGATTATCAGAGATACTTCCTGTAGATGTGATTATCAGAGATACTTCCTGTAGATGTGATTATCCGAGATACTTCCTGTCGATGTGATTATCAGAGATACTTCCTGTCGATGTGATTATCAGAGATACTTCCTGTAGATGTGATTATCCGAGATACTTCCTGTCGATGTGATTATCAGAGATACTTCCTGTCGATGTGATTATCCGAGATACTTCCTGTAGATGTGATTATCAGAGATACATCCTGTAGATGTGATTATCCGAGATACTTCCTGGAGATGTGATTATCAGAGATACTTCCTGGAGATGTGATTATCAGAGATACTTCCTGTAGATGTGATTATCCGAGATACTTTCTGTAGATGTGATTATCCGAGATACTTCCTGTAGATGTGATTATCCGAGATACTTCCTGTAGATTTGATTATCAGAGATACTCACAGGCTCCATGATTGAACATAAGAAATGGGTACAGCAGTGGCCTACTGATCCAACGTTCAATAAGCTCACGGTGAGCTTTATGTGGACTCAGCTCCACTTACTCGCCCCCTCACCATAACCCTTCCTTCCTTTACTGATCAAAACAGTGTCTATCTTTGTCTTAAAAACATTCAATGAGGTCGCCTCAACCGTTTCACTGGGCAGGGAATTCCACAGCCTCGCAACCCTCTGGGTGAAGAAGTTCCTCCTAAACTCAGTCCCAAATCTGCTCCCACGCAGCCAATGACCCCAGCGCCCTGTGGATGACCATTTCAACTCCCCTTCCCCCGACCCCAAGTCCTTGGTCAACTCTGAGCCACCTGAGGCCTGGAGGAGGGACGCCTCGTCTTCTGCCTTGCGACCCTCCACTCACACAGCATCAGTGTCGTCTTCAGCAGGTTCCTCATCTCCCTTCCCCCCCCCCCCCCACCTTATCCCAGATCCAACCCTCCAACTCGGCACCGCCCTCTTGACCTGTCCGTCTTCCTTCCCAACTACCAGCTCCACCCTCCCCTCCGACCAATCACCTTCACCACCCACCTGTATCTACCTATCGCCTTCCAAGCTACCGTCCCCCAGCCCCACCTCCACACCCCTAATTATCTCTCAGTCCCCTTCCCCCAACTGTTCCCGATGAAGGTCCTGTGCCTGAAACGTCGACTCTCCTGCTCCTCGGATGCTGCCTGGCCAGTTGTGCTTTTCCAGCACCACACTTTTCGACTCCCCCTTATGTTGAGGTTCTGCCCCCGAGCTCGAGTTCCACCCACCAGTGAAAACATCCTCCCTGCTTCTATCTTATCGATTTCCTTCATAATGTTATATATTTCTGTCAAATCTGTCCTCACTCTTCTGAATTCCAATGAGTATAATCCCAGTCTACTCAGTGTCGCCTCATAAGCCAACCCCCCCCAACTCTGGAATCAACCGAGTGACCCTCCTCTGCCCCCCTCCAGTGCCAGTACATCCTCTCTCAAGTTAGGAGACCAAAACTGCACACAGTACTCCAGGGGTGGCCTCACCAGCACCTTGTACAGCTGCAGCATAATCTCCTTGTTTTTAAACTCCACCCCTCTGGGAATGAAAGACAATATTCCAGTTGCCTCCTTAATTATCTGCTTTACCTGCCTGCCAGTTGTCCATGACTGGCTTATGGACAGAGTGAGGCAGGAAAGTGCCGTTGAGCTTGAGATGAGATCCAGCACGATTGTACTCGATGGTAGCGCAGGCGTGACGGGCTGAATGGCCTTCTCCTGGCCCCAGCTTGACAGTTCTTATGAGCGCCTGTTTCAACTGGGCCCCTGAATTGTTGAGGCCACAGGGCGATACGTTTTGGTGAATGTCGCACCAAGATTGTGTTTATTTTATTGTCTTTAATGTGGAGACGTGTCGCAAAGGCTTCCTTGAAATTTACGGCTGGATCAAGATTAGATTAGATTCCCGACAGTGTGGAAACAGGCCCTTCGGCCCAACCAGTCCACACCGACCCCCAGACCCATTCCCCTCTGACTAATGCATTTAACACTACGGGCAATTTAGCACGGCCAATTCACCTGACCTGCACATCTTTGGACTGTGGGAGGAAACCGGAGCACCCGGAGGTAACCCACGCAGACACAGGGAGAATGTGCAAACTCCACACAGACAGTTGCCCCGAGGTGGGAATTGAACCTGCGTCCCTGGCGCTGTGAGGCAGCCGTGCTAACCACTGAGCCACCGTGCCCCACCCAGATCGCTGGATTCAGAGTCCAGAGTGCTAATCAAAGGCCAAAGCTTTAAAGAGAGAGACAGACAGACAGAGAGAGAGAGAGAGACAATGAGTCAAGACAGCAGGGTAGCCAGTCATCTGAAAAGATAGCCATGGATAATATTTGTACAGGTAGTTCTCCGACAACACCTTAGTTGTGTTCCAGTGAAACCTCACTTAATAGAAGATCGCTTAATAGAAGTAATGGGGAAAGTGGGGTTAGGGGCTGACCAGTCAAAAATATCACTCACGATCACTCAAAAATTACCCAAACGCCTAATGAAAAGTATCAACAGCCTGAAGGAAGGTTTAAATCATATTTATTAACAAAATAAAAGTAAGTTTAAGACATTGCATTGAAAACGTACTGTTAATGGAGGGTCAGGGGGTCATCATCATCACCAGCTTCAGGGGCAGTTATGGTTCAGAAGTGACTGGCTGTGGCTGATGGGCTCCTGACTGTTTCTTGGATGGTTGGTTGAGATTGTGGGATATGCAGATGCAAGAACAAATTAGAATGGTATGCATAATAGCAATGCAGTCCTGCAGGAATTAGTTAGGAATGATATGTTCTAGTCTCAGAGGTTAAACTCCATGAGTTTAATGTTTGAGTTGCAGCTTCTCAGTGTATAGTACTGTTCCCTCTCACATACTCTTACGATAGCTGATATCGGCACACATGCGAAACAATGGTCGCTGGAATATTGTGAACATGGATAAGCATTCTCAAAAATAGCGTTCCCTAATTCTTCAGCAATGTTAAAGCCAAACCGCCCTGCCAAAAAAAGGACTGAGCCGAGAGTGTGGTGCTGGAAAAGCACAGCAGGTCAGGCAGCATCCGAGGAGCAGTAAAATCGGCGTTTCGGGCAAAAGCCCTTCATCAGGAATACAGTATTTTGCCCAAAACGTCGATTTTCCTGCTCCTCGGATGCTGTCTGACCTGCTGTGCTTTTCCAGCACCACACTAATCTAGACCCTGTGTCTGTGTGTGCACTTGTGTCAATTTAGTTTACATTAGATTCCCTACAGTGTGGAAACAGGCCCTTCAGCCCAACCAGTCCACACTGACCCTCCAAAGAGTAACCCACCCAGACCCATTTCCCTCTGACTAATGCACCAAACACTACGGGCAATTTAGCACGGCCAATCCACCTGGCCTGCACATCTTTGGACTGTGGGAGGAAACCCTGTGAGAGGGAACAGTACTATACACTGTGTAGCTTCAACTCAAACATTAAACTCATGGAGTTTAACCTCTGAGACTAGAAACCCACGCAGACACGGGGAGAATGTGCAAACTCCACACAGTCAGTCGCCTGAGGCTGGCATTGAACCTGGGACCCTAGTGCTGTGAGGCAGCAGTGCTAACCACTGAGCCACCGTGCAGTTCTGTAAAATAAAGGTTAAAACAGAATTACAAGAGCAAGGAGGTGGTGTTGAATTTGTACAAGACACTGAGCTGGAGTACTGTGTGGGTGGGCACAATATTGAAAAGATGTGAGCACATTACAGGGAGTACAGAAATGGTTTACAAGAGTGGTCCCAGAAATGAGAAACTTCAGTGGTGAGGATCGATTGGAGAGATTCGGACCGTTTTCCTTGGAAAGACGAAAGCTGAGAGGAGATTTTGATAGAAGTTTCCAAAACCATGAGGGACCTGGTGAGATTGGATGGGGAGAAGCTGTGGTTGTTGATAAAAGGATTGAGGAGGAGGTGGCGCAGATCTGAAGGAATTTGCAAAAGAGACCACTGTGGTGTGAGAGAAACCTTTCTCACTTTGTGAGGGGTCCAGGACTGGAACGTGCTGTCTGCATATACTGCGGAGGCAGATTTTGGGCGGCACGGTGGCACAGTGGTTAGCACTGCTGCCTCACAGCGCCAGAGACCCGGGTTCAATTCCCGCCTCAGGCGACTGACTGTGTGGAGTTTGCACGTTCTCCCCGTGTCTGCGTGGGTTTCCTCCGGGTGCTCCGGTTTCCTCCCACAGTCCAAAGATGTGCAAGTCAGGTGAATTGGCCATACTAAATTGCCCGTAGTGTTAGGTAAAGGGGTAAATGTAGGGGTATGGGTGGGTTACGCTTCGGCGGGTCGGTGTGGACTTGTTGGGCCGAAGGGCCTGTTTCCACACTGTAAGTAATCTAATCTAATCTAATTCAACTGAGGCCTTTAGTATTATTGGGTCGTTTGGATAGAAAAAACAGGGAGAAGGCGGGACAGTCACAAAATCCTGATGCTCCTTCAGAGAGCTGGAGCAGCCTCCTCTGCACCATTCTAATCCTATGATCAGTGGAATTTGGTCACGAGGGTTACTGGAACATGTGCCCAGCCCAGACACTGCGCCTGTGCCTCACGGTCGTCTCTGGTCAGGGCCGCAGTCTCAGGGGGTGGAGAGGAAGCCCTGTGTGACAGGGCCCGGGGTAGCACGGCGTGTCAGGGCCGCAACCTGGGCTCCCGGATCACTCCTGGGCGCAGGGGAGGCGGCTGGGGTGGAGAGGGGGCTTGGTGGGTGAGGGGAGACGCTGCATCTCCTTCCATTTCCTAAAGGGGGCCCTGACTTCAGAAACTCTCGTAAACGCTCTCGTAGGTCTCTTCCTCAGCCTGAGGCTGCATGTTCTGAGCACCCTGAAAATAAGGAGCAGAGAAAGACAGAGTTAGTGTCTGACTACTCAACCAAGAGCTCTACGTGGCTGCGAACACTCCCGAGGGGCCCACAGCCTTTTCCCCGGAGAAGGAGTGCTGACCATTGCGGACGATGCGAATCCCAATCCCAGGGAGCAGTGAGACTGGGAACGGTCCCATACAGGCCTCAGGCTCCTGTTCCCAGCTGGGAGTCAGGAGGAAGGAAGTCCCCAGCTTCCCTCTCCTCTGCTCCAGGACCAGCAGGCTGATCAGAGCTAGAGGTGATTGCCCACGTGAAGTGCTCATGACCCTCTGTGCCACAAGCCCATTGGTCAGTTCATGAGAGGCACTCAACATGTCCACTGGATGGGCTTTCTGTATTCGCTCATGCATCACTGGCTGGCTCCACGTTTATTGCCCGTTCCCAGTTGCCCGCTTGAGAAGGTGGGGGTGAGCTGCCTTCCTGAACCGCTGTAGTCCATCTGCTGTGGGTTGACCCACAATGCCCTTAGGGAGGGAACGCCAGGATTTGGACCCAGCGACAGTGAAGGAACAGGGATATTTTTCCCAAGTCAGGGTGGTGAGTGGCTCGGAGGGGGTACTTGCAGAGAGTAGTATTCCCAAATATCTTGTCCTTCAAGGTGGGAGTGGTCGTGGGTTTGGAAAGTGCTGTCTGAGAACCTTTGGTGAGTTTCTGCGGTGCATCTTAGAGATGGTACACACTGCTGCTACTGAGTGTCAGTGGGTGAGGATTTGTGGATGTGGGGCCAATCAAGCGGGGGGGCTGCTTTCTCCTGGATGGTGTCGAGCTTCTTGAGTGTTGTTGGAGCTGCCCCCCCATCCAGGGACAAGTGGGGAGTTGACCAGGGGCTACAGCCTTTGCACTCTCCAGAGCTTCCAAACGTTTCTGGATATCACATGGAGCAAACTAAATTGGCCGGAGACCGGTATCTGTGATGCTGGGGACCACTGGAGGAGGCCGAGATGGACACTGCTGGCTGAAGATCGCTGTGAGAGCTTCAGCCTTACCTTTTGCCCCAATGTGCTGGGCTCCTCCATCATTGAGGATGGGAATACTTGTGGAGCCCCCTGTTCCAGTGAGTTGCTTAATCGTCCATCACCCCATTCACGACTGGATGTGGCAGGACTGCAGAGCTTAGATCTGACCCGTTGGTTGTGGGACCGCTTGGCTCTGCTTATCTGTTTGGCATGCAAGTTGTCCTGATTGGTGGCTTTACCAGGTTGACACCTCATCATCAGGTATGCCAGGTACTGCTGCTGGCATGCCCTCCTGCATTCAACCATTGGGACCACTGGGTCTCCCATAATGAAGACATACCCCAATGACGACTGGCCCTGTAAGGGAGCCCCTTATCCTGAAACTGATGTGAACTGGGAACGTTTCAGCACAGTCAGCGAGAACCTTAATGTGGTTGGGAAGAGAGATAATGTCACCGGAACATTCTGTCTCGCACCCCTCAGGACGCAATGCAAAAATAACTTCGATACCACCTCAGGAGAGAATGGTTGTCAAGTCCATTCTGATTGGCTGAGGCATTGCCTTGGAGAAAGCAACTGACAACTATAGTAGCCAGTGGCCTACAGACACGGTGGGCTGAAGGGCTGTACTGTTCTGTGGTCTAGAGGGTCCTCAAGCTCTAGTTTAATTGAGAAGAAGGTACGGGAAGTGACTATCTTTCGTTTAGAGACAACAAGTGACTGAATACAGAGGTAATGAACTATTTTCACTTGTTTGCAATGATACATTGACATACTGTGACCCACCCTGTACAAGCGAATGTGTGTTCACCAAGGATTCTGGGTAATCCAAGATGGAGGGCAGGAAAAAAATCATGGTTGGAAGAGCTGCTCCTTTTTATTTTTTGCTGAGATATTTTCAGAGTTGGAGCTGACTTCCTTGAATTCCTGGAGTAGGAATTACCGTTTTATAAGCTGTGGCGCTGTTTTGAAACTTTGGAAAAGAAGATCAAAACAACGGTGCTGAAAAGAGGAAGAGAGAGAGAGAGAGAGAGAGTGAGCAAGGACCATGTGGTAGGTTAAATAAAAAAAGGATCAGTGAACCTGCACAGCTGTCTGACCAAGCAGTGGACTTTCAAACATTTAAGAGGCATTTGGATGGGTATATGAATAGGAAGGGTTTGGAGGGATATGGGCCGGGTGCTGGTAGGTGGGACTAGATTGGGTTGGGATATCTGGTCGGCATGGACGGGTTGGACCGAAGGGTCTGTTTCCCTGCTGTACATCTCTATGACTTTATGACACTAAGCCCAGCACCTTGTTTGAATTATCGATGAGCACATGGAGACTTGTTGCTTTTTCCAACAGCCATTAAGAGTTGACTTTGCAGGGTGTAAATTAGTGGGAGAGTTTCAATTTTGGTATTCTTGTGACAGTCCTGATGAGTGCAAGATGACTGACAGTGATGACTCAGGGAGAGAAAGTTAGACAAACCGTTGATGCTTTATATCTCCGAGATGAGGCTTGGGCCTTGGATCTGTCGTCGTCGAGGGAGCTGTACACAGATACCTCATGTTTCTGCAGAGCCTACACAGACAGAGGACAAACTGTCACTTCATCTTGCCGCAAACACTCGGGTGAACAAGTGCCAAATGGATGAGTAATAATTAGAGAACAAAAGGGAGGATTAAATCACAAGAAAAGGGAGAATGAGATTACAGACCGGGCAGCCTATCTTCGGAGGGACCAGGGCGCGGATACCTGTACACGTTAAACCCAGCACCATGAGCAAGGGCCTGAGGGAATCCTTACAAATGTCCGTCTGGCTGCCACCCATCAGGAAGCTCGGATTCCCGCTTCACCTCGTTGCAGGGTCAGCGGAGAGCAGCCTCCAGACGGAACGCGTGTGCACGTGGAACAGAGGGAGCCTGACAGAACACGGCACCACTCAGTACGAGAGAACCAGGGGCTCTGCTGGCTCACATTATACAGTGGGCACCCTGAACACTGACACAGCACACACTCCCACTCACACCCGATCCTCGCACCCCTCCCCCTCCCCCACCGGGACCCCCCTGTGAATACTGACAACCCCCCCCACCCCCCACCGGGGATCCCCCTGTAAATACTGACACACTCCCCCCTCCCCCCCCCTCGGGGATCCCCCTGTAAATACTGACACACTCCCCCCTCCCCTCGGGGATCCCCCTGTAAATACTGACACACTCCCCCCTCCCCTCGGGGATCCCCCTGTAAATACTGACACACTCCCCCTCCCCCCCGGGGACCCCCCTGTAAATACTGACACACTCCCCCCTCCCCTCGGGGATCCCTCTGTAAATACTGACACACTCCCCCCTCCCCCCGGGGATCCCCCTGTAAATACTGACACACTCCCCCCTCCCCTCGGGGATCCCCCTGTAAATACTGACACACTCCCCCTCCCCCCCGGGGACCCCCCTGTAAATACTGACACACTCCCCCCTCCCCTCGGGGATCCCCCTGTAAATACTGACACACTCCCCCTCCCCCCCGGGGACCCCCCTGTAAATACTGACACACTCCCCCCTCCCCTCGGGGATCCCTCTGTAAATACTGACACACTCCCCCCTCCCCCCGGGGACCCCCCTGTGAATACTGACACACTCCCCCCTCCCCCCGGGGACCCCCCTGTAAATACTGACACACTCCCCCCTCCCCTCGGGGACCCCCCTGTAAATACTGACACACTCCCCCCTCCTCCCCTCGGGGACCCCCCTGTAAATACTGACACACTCCCCCCTCCCCCCGGGGATCCCCCTGTAAATACTGACACACTCCCCCTCCCCCCCGGCGACCCCCCTGTAAATACTGACACACTCCCCCCTCCCCTCGGGGACCCCCCCTGTAAATACTGACACACTCCCCCCTCCTCCCCTCGGGGACCCCCCTGTAAATACTGACACACTCCCCCTCCCCTCAGGGACCCCCCTGTAAATACTGACACACTCCCCCCTCCCCCCGGGGACCCCCCCTGTAAATACTGACACACTCCCCCCTCCCCCCGGGGATCCCCCTGTAAATACTGACACACTCCCCCTCCCCCCCGGCGACCCCCTCTGTAAATACTGACACACTCCCCCCTCCCCCCGGGGACCCCCCTGTGAATACTGACACACTCCCCCCTCCCCCCGGGGACCCCCCTGTGAATACTGACACACTCCCCCCTCCCCTCGGGGATCCCCCTGTAAATACTGACACACTCCCCCCCTCCCCTCGGGGATCCCCCTGTAAATACTGACACACTCCCCCCTCCCCTCGGGGATCCCCCTGTAAATACTGACACACTCCCCCCTCCCCTCGGGGATCCCCCTGTAAATACTGACACACTCCCCCCTCCCCTCGGGGATCCCCCTGTAAATACTGACACACTCCCCCCCTCCCCTCGGGGATCCCCCTGTAAATACTGACACACTCCCCCCCTCCCCCACCGGGATCCCCCTGTAAATACTGACACACTCCCCCTCCCCCCGGGGACCCCCCTGTAAATACTGACACACTCCCCCCTCCCCCCCGGGGACCCCCCTGTGAATACTGACACACTCCCCCCTCCCCTCAGGGACCCCCCTGTAAATACTGACACACTCCCCCTCCCCCCCGGGGACCCCCCTGTGAATACTGACACACTCCCCCCTCCCCTCGGGGATCCCCCTGTAAATACTGACACACTCCCCCCTCCCCCCGGGGACCCCCCTGTAAATACTGACACACTCCCCCCTCCCCTCAGGGACCCCCCTGTAAATACTGACACACTCCCCCTCCCCCCCGGGGACCCCCCTGTGAATACTGACACACTCCCCCCTCCCCTCGGGGATCCCCCTGTAAATACTGACACACTCCCCCCTCCCCCACCGGGATCCCCCTGTAAATACTGACACACTCCCCCCTCCCCCCCGGGGACCCCCCTGTGAATACTGACACACTCCCCCCTCCCCTCGGGGATCCCCCTGTAAATACTGACACACTCCCCCCTCCCCTCGGGGATCCCCCTGTAAATACTGACACACTCCCCCTCCCCCCCGGGGACCCCCTGTAAATACTGACACACTCCCCCCCTCCCCTCGGGGATCCCCCCTGTAAATACTGACACACTCCCCCCTCCCCTCGGGGATCCCCCTGTAAATACTGACACACTCCCCCCTCCCCCCGGGGACCCCCCTGTAAATACTGACACACTCCCCCCTACCCCCGGGGACCCCCCTGTAAATACTGACACACTCCCCCCTCCCCCCGGGGACCCCCCTGTAAATACTGACACACTCCCCCCCCCCGGGGACCCCCCTGTAAATACTGACACACTCCCCCCCTCCCCTCGGGGACCCCCCTGTAAATACTGAAACACTCCCCCCTCCCCTCGGGGATCCCCCTGTAAATACTGACACACTCCCCCCTCCCCCCGGGGATCCCCCTGTAAATACTGACACACTCCCCCCTCCCCTCGGGGACCCCACTGTAAATACTGACACACTCCCCCCTCCCCTCGGGGACCCCCCTGTAAATACTGACACACTCCCCCCTCCCCTCGGGGACCCCACTGTAAATACTGACACACTCCCCCAACCCCCCGGGGACCCCCCTGTAAATACTGACACACTCCCCCAACCCCCCGGGGACCCCCCTGTAAATACTGACACACTCCCCCAACCCCCCGGGGACCCCCCTGTAAATACTGACACACTCCCCCAACCCCCCGGGGACCCCCCTGTAAATACTGACACACTCCCCCCTACCCTCGGGGACCCCCCTGTAAATACTGACACACTCCCCCAACCCCCCGGGGACCCCCCTGTAAATACTGACACACTCCCCCCTCCCCTCGGGGACCCCCCTGTAAATACTGACACACTCCCCCAACCCCTCGGGGACCCCCCTGTAAATACTGACACACTCCCCCCTCCCCTCGGGGACCCCCCTGTAAATACTGACACACTCCCCCATCCCCCCGGGGATCCCCCTGTAAATACTGACACACTCCCCCCTCCCCCTCGGGAACACCCCTGTAAATACTGACACACTCCCCCCCTCCCCTCGGGGACCCCCCTGTAAATACTGACACACTCCCCCATCCCCCCGGGGATCCCCCTGTAAATACTGACACACTCCCCCCTCCCCTCGGGGACCCCCCTGTAAATACTGACACACTCCCCCATCCCCCCGGGGATCCCCCTGTAAATACCGACACACTCCCCCCTCCCCCCCCCCTCGGGAACCCCCCTGTAAATACTGACACACTCCCCCCTCCCCTCGGGGACCCCCCTGTAAATACTGACACACTCCCCCTCCCCTCGGGGACCCCCCTGTAAATACTGACACACTCCCCCCTCCCCCCGGGGATCCCCCTGTAAATACTGACACACTCCCCCCTCCCCCCGGGGATCCCCCTGTAAATACTGACACACTCCCCCCTCCCCCCGGGGACCCCCCTGTATATACTGACACACTCCCCCCTCCCCTCGGGAACACCCCTGTATATACTGACACACTCCCCCCCCCCCCCCCGGGACACTCTCTGTAAATACTGACACACTCCCCCCTCCCCCCGGGGACCCCCCTGTAAATACTGACACATTCCCCCCTCCCCCCGGGGACCCCCCTGTATATACTGACACACTCCCCCCTCCCCTCGGGGATCCCCCTGTATATACTGACACACTCCCCCCCCCCCCCCCGGGGACACTCTCTGTAAATACTGACACACTCCCCCCTCCCCCCGGGGACCCCCCTGTAAATACTGACACACTCCCCCCTCCCCCCGGGGACCCCCCTGTAAATACTGACACACTCCCCCCTCCCCTCGGGGACCCCCCCTGTATATACTGACACACTCCCCCCTCCCCCCCCCGGGGATCCCCCTGTAAATACTGACACACTCCCCCTCCCCCCCCCCCGGGGACCCCCCTGTAAATACTGACACACTCCCCCTCCCCTCGGGGACCCCCCTGTAAATACTGACACACTCCCCCCTCCCCCCCACCTCGGGAACCCCCCTGTAAATACTGACACACTCCCCCTCCCCCCGGGGATCCCCCTGTAAATACTGACACACTCCCCCCTCCCCTCGGGGATCCCCCTGTAAATACTGACACACTCCCCCCTCCCCCCGGGGATCCCCCTGTAAATACTGACACACTCCCCCCTCCTCCCCTCGGGGACCCCCCTGTAAATACTGACACACTCCCCCCTCCCCCCGGGGACCCCCCTGTAAATACTGACACACTCCCCCCTCCCCCCGGGGATCCCCCTGTAAATACTGACACACTGCCCCCTCCCCCCGGGGATCCCCCTGTAAATACTGACACACTCCCCCCTCCCCTCGGGGACCCCCTGTATATACTGACACACTCCCCCCTCCCCTCGGGGACCCCCCTGTAAATACTGACACACTCCCCCCTCCCCTCGGGGACCCCCCTGTAAATACTGACACACTCCCCCCTCCCCTCGGGGACCCCCCTGTAAATACTGACACACTTCCCCCTCCCCCCCCCCCGGGGACCCCCCTGTAAATACTGACACACTCCCCCCTCCCCCCGGGGATCCCCCTGTAAATACTGACACACTTCCCCCTCCCCCACCCCGGGGACCCCCCTGTAAATACTGACACACTCCCCCCTCCCCTCGGGGACCCCCCTGTAAATACTGACACACTCCCCCCTCCCCCCGGGGACCCCCCTGTAAATACTGACACACTCCCCCCTCCCCCCGGGGACCCCCCTGTAAATACTGACACACTCCCCCCTCCCCTCGGGGACCCCCCTGTAAATACTGACACACTCCCCCCTCCCCCCGGGGACCCCCCTGTAAATACTGACACACTCCCCCCTCCCCTCGGGGACCCCCCTGTAAATACTGACACACTTCCCCCTCCCCCCCCCCCGGGGACCCCCCTGTAAATACTGACACACTTCCCCCTCCCCCCCCCCCGGGGACCCCCCTGTAAATACTGACACACTCCCCCCTCCCCCCGGGGATCCCCCTGTAAATACTGACACACTCCCCCCTCCCCTCGGGGACCCCCCTGTAAATACTGACACACTCCCCCTCCCCCCCGGGGACCCCCCTGTAAATACTGACACACTTCCCCCTCCCCCCCCCGGGGACCCCCCTGTAAATACTGACACACTCCCCCCTCCCCTCGGGGATCCCCCTGTAAATACTGACACACTCCCCCCCCCCCCCCCCCGGGGATCCCCCTGTAAATACTGACACACTCCCCCTCCCCCCCGGGGATCCCCCTGTAAATACTGACACACTCCCCCCCTCCCCTCGGGGACCCCCCTGTAAATACTGACACACTCCCCCCTCCCCCCGGGGACCCCTCTGTAAATACTGACACACTTCCCCCTCCCCCCGGGGATCCCCCTGTAAATACTGACACACTTCCCCCTCCCCCCAGGGACCCCCCTGTAAATACTGACACACTCCCCCCTCCCCCCGGGGATCCCCCTGTAAATACTGACACACTTCCCCCTCCCCCCAGGGATCCCCCTGTAAATACTGACACACTCCCCCCTCCCCCCCCCCTCGGGAACCCCCCTGTAAATACTGACACACTTCCCCCTCCCCCCGGGGATCCCCCTGTAAATACTGACACACTCCCCCCTCCCCCTCGGGATCCCCCTGTAAATACTGACACACTCCCCCCTCCCCTCGGGGATCCCCCTGTAAATACTGACACACTCCCCCCTCCCCTCGGGGATCCCCCTGTAAATACTGACACACTCCCCCCTCCCCTCGGGGATCCCCCTGTAAATACTGACACACTCCCCCCTCCCCTCGGGGACCCCCCTGTAAATACTGACACACTCCCCCCTCCCCTCGGGGACCCCCCTGTAAATACTGACACACTCCCCCCTCCCCTCGGGGATCCCCCTGTAAATACTGACACACTCCCCCCTCCCCTCGGGGATCCCCCTGTAAATACTGACACACTCCCCCATCCCCCCGGGGATCCCCCTGTAAATACTGACACACTCCCCCCTCCCCTCGGGGACCCCCCTGTAAATACTGACACACTCCCCCCTCCCCTCGGGGATCCCCCTGTAAATACTGACACACTCCCCCCTCCCCTCGGGGACCCCCCTGTAAATACTGACACACTCCCCCCTCCCCTCGGGGATCCCCCTGTAAATACTGACACACTCCCCCCTCCCCTCGGGGACCCCCCTGTAAATACTGACACACTCCCCCCTCCCCCCGGGGACCCAACTGTAAATACTGACACACTCCCCCATCCCCCCGGGGACCCCCCTGTAAACACTGACACACTCCCCCCTCCCCTCGGGGACCCCCTGTAAATACTGACACACTCCCCCCTCCCCTCGGGGACCCCCCTGTAAATACTGACACACTCCCCCCTCCCCCCGGGGATCTTCCTGTAAATACTGACACACTCCCCCCTCCCCCCGGGGATCCCCCTGTAAATACTGACACACTCCCCCATCCCCCCGGGGATCCCCCTGTAAATACTGACACACTCCCCCCTCCCCTCGGGGACCCCCCTGTAAATACTGACACACTCCCCCCTCCCCTCGGGGATCCCCCTGTAAATACTGACACACTCCCCCCTCCCCTCGGGGACCCCCCTGTAAATACTGACACACTCCCCCCTCCCCCCGGGGACCCAACTGTAAATACTGACACACTCCCCCATCCCCCCGGGGACCCCCCTGTAAACACTGACACACTCCCCCCTCCCCTCGGGGACCCCCTGTAAATACTGACACACTCCCCCCTCCCCTCGGGGACCCCCCTGTATATACTGACACACTCCCCCCTCCCCCCGGGGATCTTCCTGTAAATACTGACACACTCCCCCCTCCCCTCGGGGATCCCCCTGTAAATACTGACACACTCCCCCAACCCCGCGGGGATCCCCCTGTAAATACTGACACACTCCCCCCTCCCCCCTCCCCCCCCCCCCGGGGATCCCCCTGTAAATACTGACACACTCCCCCCTCCCCCCGGGGATCCCCCTGTAAATACTGACACACTCCCCCCTCCCCTCGGGGATCCCCCTGTAAATACTGACACACTCCCCCCCCCCCCCCGGGGATCCCCCTGTAAATACTGACACACTCCCCCCTCCCCCCGGGGATCCCCCTGTAAATACTGACACACTCCCCCCTCCCCTCGGGGATCCCCCTGTAAATACTGACACACTCCCCCCTCCCCCCGGGGATCCCCCTGTAAATACTGACACACTCCCCCCTCCTCCCCTCGGGGACCCCCCTGTAAATACTGACACACTCCCCCCTCCCCCCGGGGATCCCCCTGTAAATACTGACACACTCCCCCCTCCCCCCGGGGATCCCCCTGTAAATACTGACACACTCCCCCCGCCCCCCCGGGGACCCCCCTGTAAATACTGACACACTCCCCCCTCCCCTCGGGGACGCCCCTGTAAATACTGACACACTCCCCCCTCCCCTCGGGGATCCCCCTGTAAATACTGACACACTCCCCCCTCCCCTCGGGGACCCCCCTGTAAATACTGACACACTCCCCCCTCCTCCCCTCGGGGACCCCCCTGTAAATACTGACACACTACCCCCTCCCCTCGGGGACGCCCCTGTAAATACTGACACACTCCCCCCCTCCCCTCGGGGACCCCCCTGTAAATACTGACACACTCCCCCCTCCCCTCGGGGACCCCCCTGTAAATACTGACACACTCCCCCCTCCTCCCCTCGGGGACCCCCCTGTAAATACTGACACACTCCCCCCTCCCCTCGGGGACGCCCCTGTAAATACTGACACACTCCCCCCTCCCCTCGGGGATCCCCCTGTAAATACTGACACTCCTGATGAAGGAGCGATGCTCCGAAAGCTAGTGCTTCCAAATAATCCTGTTGGTCTATAACCTGGCGTTGTGTGAGTTTTAAATTGATCCTTTCAGACACCGCAGCCACACCTTTGTCCTTCTTCATCGCTTGCCATGTTTAGACCTTAACGATATTTTGTGACAGGTAAGGACACAGGCTCACCACTCTGCTGTGTGGAGGCTTTTCTCCTCATCTAAGTCCTGAAACATTCACCCTTTATCCTTAAACTATGACCCGTAACCAGGAGACTCCCGCACCATCGGGAGCAGACTTCCTGCATCCCACCTGTCTCGTTCTGTTAGATCTCCTCATTCTTCTATGGTCTAGTGAATACAGTCCGAACTGACTCAATCTCTCCTCATACTTCAATCTTGCCATCCCAGGAATCGAATTGATAAACTTTTGCGGCACTCCCTCTGTAGCAGGAACATCCTCCCTCGGCTCAGGAAACCAAAACTGGGAACAATACTCTGGCTGTGGGCTCACTGAGGCCCTGTACAACTGCAGCGAGATATCCCCGCTGCTGTCCTGAATCCTCTTACTCTGAAGACCAACATACAGTTTACCTGCTTTACTGCCTACTCTATCATAGAATTCCCTACAGTGTGGATGCAGGCCATTCAGCCTATTGGATCCACATTAACTCTCCTACCCAGACTTTCCCGAGCCCATAACCTTGCATTTTCCCCATGGCTAACCCATCGAGCCTGCACACCAAGGGGCAATTTAGCCTGGCCAATCCACCCTAACCTGCACATCTTTGGATTGTGGGCGGAAACCCACGCAGACACGGGGAGAATGTGCAAACTCCACGCAGACAGTCGCCCGAGGCTGGAATCGAACCCGTGTCCCTGGCGCTGTGAGGCAGCAGTGCTCGCCACCGTGCCTCTGCACACTTCCTTTCAGTGACTGGTGTGCAAGAACACCCAGGTCTCATTGAAGATCCCACCCTCTCAATTTACAGCCTTTCAAATAATAATCTGCCTTCCTGCTTTTGCACTCAAAGTGCATAACTTCACATTCATCCACGCATTTGCCAACTCACTCAGCCTGCCCCACTGCACACTCCTAGCCTCTGTTACTGTGTACACAACATGCCTCAAACTGTAGTACTCCTGTGAATGGTACCTTACCATGTAGGCATCCTCAGTTGGAGGTGCCCCTGTGCTCTCTGTTCTGGCATTTTGCTGCGATTCAGAGTTCAGTGGTTTCTGGAAAACAGGGAAATCTGAGGTCAGGAATATTTTTCATGATTCTTTTAACATGGAACCCGTGTGCAGCTCAGTAAAGGCAAATTAACTTTAGTACAAATTCCACACCGTAAATCCTGTGGAACTTTCTTCAATCCTAACATACATGCTTCAGGGGAACAACTTTCAGCTTCAGGTATGCAAGTCTTAAACAGTAAGGTAAGTTTAAACAAAAACATGGGACTGAGAAACTGGTAAATGACCTTCCGATAATTAATTCACAGGGTTGTCCATACTGACAGAAAACCATGCAACAAGTGATTGCTCTGAAATGTCTCTGTGGAGACGAGATGTTGACAGTTATCCTTATAACAAATTCAAAATCAGTGCTAAACCAGAAAGCTTTATAAACAGGTGTAAGGAGACAGCCTGGAGAGAATTAATTTTGATAGAGATACAAACTATTCAGGTCAGTCCCTGAATCAAAGGGATTTGGAAGGTGAAAGATAATCCGTTCAAGTTTCTGTTTGGAATATCCCAAGACTGCCACATTGCCAAGAAGGTGAGTTATGGAGGTTAATGAGGTTCCTTTATATGACATAGTTTTGTATGTTTTGAAGACAGAAGTGAACTGTTCAGCTAGAAACAGTTACAGCTCCCTGGATTGAGTAAAAGAGATAAACTTCAGCCAGGCCTGCACATTAAGCAGAGAAAATACTAACTTCACTGTTCAAAGCACCAACATGAACGAGAGCTCAGACTCGGTTTGAAGATAGCATTTCTGAGGGAGGAGAGGCTGGAAGATTTGATTAGCTTGGAGCGAGAGGGGAAAAGAAAAATCTCCAGTCGCCCTCAATGTGAAAACTGTTCAGCTTAAAGACAGAAGAGAGAGAGAGAGAGAGAGAGAGAGAAAGGAAATCTGCCAAGAATTGCTGTGGATCAGGGGTAACAGGAAGCGAGTGTTTTTGAATTTGTATCAAATCATTGCCCAGGAATTGTTTTCAGTCTGGAACCACCCTCCCTGGGCTTCCAATGCAGCTATGACCAAGTTTGAAGTTAGTGGCGAGAATACTCTGTTAGAAGCTGAGAAACAGCCAGAGACTTTCTGCGAGCTGGGGGAGTGGGGGAGGAGGAGGGGAGTGCAGGGAATAATGGAAAAAAAAATGTTGACTTCGGGATTTGCCTTTAAATAGAGTCATAGACTCAAACAGCATGGAGTCAGACCTGTCGGTCCATCTCCTCCATGCTAACCACAGATCCTAAATTAATCTAGTCCCATTTGCCAGCAGTTGGCCCACATCCCTTTAAACCCCGCCTATTCATGTACCCGTTCAGACACCTGTAAATTTTTTTTTTTGATTAGATTCCTTACAGTGTGGAAACAGGCCCTTCGGCCCAACAAATCCACACTGACCCTCTGAAGAGTAACCCCCCCCCCCAGACCCATTCCCCTACATTTACCCCTTCACCTACACTACGGGCAATGTAGCATGGCCAATCCACCCTGACCTGCACATTTTTGGACTGTAGGAGGAAACCGGAGCACCCGGAGGAAACCCACGCAGACACGGGGAGAATGTGCAAACTCCACACAGACAGTTGCCTGAGGCGGGAATTGAACCCGGGTCCCTGGCGCTGTGAGGCAACAGTGCTAACCACTGTGCCACCTTGCTGCCCATTGTTGTAACTGTACCAGCCTCTACCAGTTGGAGTTTTGCTTTGGTTTAAATGCGACGTAGAAGTAATTACCCAAAACATTTTGCTTATTTTGAGTGTTTGCTTTACTTAATCCTCAAACAGTGAAATATTTTCATTTTTCCATTTTAGAGTGGCCTTGTCCTCTCATTAAATCACTTGGTTTTCAATTTAGTCTTTAATGATCACTATGAGGATTGTAAAATATTGATTATAAAGTACAATTCTTCCTGGGGAGTATGGATCACAAACTGTAATGTGCCAGTCAGGCGTGTTGGTGACCTGATCTTCCCCCATTCCACTCCATGGCTTTGGTTCGTGCTGCTGATAAAGGTGGCTGAAATGTTTGGTTCTGTTTTTCTCATGGGCTTCTGATAATAAGAAAAGGAGGGCAGAGCAGGGCTGATTTATTTACTGCCTCCCATCAGCACAGAGGGAGTGCCACACTATCAGAAACAGCACCTTCAAAATGAGGCCCTGTAACTGCCCACCCTGCCACCCAGATATCGAACACCCCCCTCGACACATTTTCCACTCGAGCAGGGGAGTTCTCCTCAATGATCTAAGACAGCTTTTCTTCTGCTGAGAATGTGTATAGGGTACAAGCAAGCCGGGAAAGAGTTAAGTTCTGAGTTTTGTGAAACAAGAGGTTCAGCTGAGCATGACTCAGATCAGATAAGAACTTACAGTTAGCAATGGGGTGCTGGAGGCAAGGGTAATGGGTTAACAAAGTGGAAAAGCATTCATTATGTTGGGCTGTTTAACAAGATGAAGAACGATTCAAGTATGTAACAAGGTGAAAAGTATTCATTATGTGAAACCAGTGTGCGACAGTCTCGAACATAGATATAGAGCGAGAGGAGATAGGTTCGAAACGGAGCTGAGGGGAAGCTACTTCTCCCAGAGGATTGTGAATCTATGGAACTCACTGCCCCAGAGTGCAGTGGAGACAGAATCAATCAACAGATTCATGAAAGAAATGGAGAGGTTTCTGATGAAAAGCAGGATAAAGGGGTATGTGTAGCAGGCAGGAAAGTGGGGTTGGGACCAGGATATGAAAATGTGTTGCTGGAAAAGCGCAGCAGGTCAGGCAGCATCCAGGGAACAGGAGAATCGACGTTTCGGGCATAAGCCCTTCTTCAGGAAGGCTTATGCCCGAAACGTCGATTCTCCTGTTCCCTGGATGCTGCCTGACCTGCTGCGCTTTTCCAGCAACACATTTTCAGCTCTGATCGCCAGCATCTGCAGTCCTCACTTTCTCCTGGGACCAGGATATGTTAAACATGGGCACATGTTAAATGGCGCAGTCAGGTGAAGAGAAAGTTCTTCACACAGAGAGTATCACCCGATTGGAATTCTATTCCCCCCCCCCCCCACAAGAGGATGCTCCATTGCTGAACAGATTTAAGGCAGGGATCGACAGATTTCCAATCTCCAGGAATCAGGTAGGGAGAGTGTGGGAAATTGAGGCAAAGTCAATGTGTGGCCATATATGAATGGCGCAGGAGGACTGAAGGGCTGAATGGCCTCTGATCTATGTTATTGGAAACATAAATCTTTCTTCAGACATGCTTTCTGAGAAGGGAAAGCCAGTCACAGTTGGAAAAGAAAGTTCCAGTAGTTTTGCAGCGCTGCTGTGATGCATTCTGGTTGACCCAGGCTCAGATGTGCCATCCGCAAATCCTCCCGATTTCTCCCTCCAGGGCAGGGTGTCGTGATCCACAATATGGCCAATGGATTGGGGTTGTGGGGGTGGTGTTTCTGGTACACATGACCCTCCGCACTTACCTGAGCCTGTGGCACTGGGTTCAGATCAGCAGCTTTCACCGGGTGAGCTTTACACCGGGCACATGTCTGAAATAGAAAGAAGATGTCTGAGCTTCACTCTCTTCCCTTCTACAGGGTCTGACCATTCAGCCCTTCCTCCCTCGGGCGTGTGTCAGTTTTCTCTGGAAGGCGCAGTTTGCTGCTGCCTCTCCAGATCCCCTCACTTTCTCGATTGATCTCCGTGATCTACTGCAGATCCACGTTCCAGTAGGTTCCACATGACAGACGTTCAGAGCTTGTTATCCAACCCACTGGATGGTCTCCCAAAACCTTAACCCATATCCAACTCGACTGCCTCTAATTTTGGGATAATCCAAGTTTCTCAGTCTGTCCAGTCCTGGGATAATCCCAGATACCCAGTTACACTAATCCTAGGATAATCACAGTCACAGAGTCTTGGAGTCACAGACTTATACAGCATGGAAACAGTCCCTTCGGTCCATCCAGTCCATACTAATCGTAATCCCAAACTAAAATCGTCCCACCTGCCTGCTCCTGGCCCATATCCCTCCAAACCTTTCCTTCTCATGTCCTTTTCCAAATATCTTTTAAACATTGTAACTGTACCTGCGGCCACCCCTTTCTCTGGAAGTTCATTTCACACGTGAACCACACTCTGTGTAAAACATTTGCCCCTCATATCTTCTTTAAATCTCTCTCACCCTCAAAATGTGTCCCGAGTTTTGAAATCCCCCCCATCCTAGGGGAAAGGCATCTACCATTCAGTCTATACCTCTGATTATTTTGTAAACCTCTGTCAGGTCACCTCTCAACCTCCTATGCTCCAGTGAAAAAAGTCCCAGTCCAGTCAGCTTTTCTTTGTAACTTCAGCTTTCCAAACCTGGCAAGGTCCGGTAAATCTCTCCATCTTTAATAACATTCTTCCTGTATCTAGGCGACCAGAACCGGACACAGTGTTCCAGAAGAGGCCTCATCAATGTACAACCTCAACGTGACATCCCAACTCCTACACTCAAAGGTCTGAGCGACAAAGACAAGGGAGCCAAATGTCTTCTCTCTAATCCTGGGATAATCTCAGTCTCCCAATCTCTCCCTAAACCTGGGACGATCCAATTTTCCCAGTTTCGCTAATCCTGGGATAATCCCAGTCTCTCTAATTCAGGACATTCCAAATGGGAGTTGTGATTCCTGTCAGACACTAACCTTCCTTTTGACGAGAACCACCGATGTAGCAGCCACACTGTACAACGCCAGGATGATGCAAATGGTCCCGAGGATGTACTGCAGGGTGAAAGACTTCTCCATATAAACAGCATCTGGGATTGGGAGAACAAACACAGTAATGACAGCAGGCAGCGTGAGGTTCAGAGAGTGTCACGGTCACCGTCTGCTGGTCATGTCCTGATGCGGGAACTCACTGCAGGAGATTATACAAGGATGGAAACTGAGGTAAAGGAGAGGGACTGCAGCAGTTAGAATCAATCTTCTTTGAAGAGGTGGAGTTTTTTTTTGAGGAAGCTACCAAGAAGATTTGATGAGGACAGAGCAATAGACTTTGTTTACTTGGATGTTAGCAAAACCATCAGCAAGGTTCTGTATGGTAGACTAACTAGTAAAGTTAGGTCGCATGGGATTCAGGGGGAGCTTGAGACACAGAGTCAGAGAGATGTACAGCACAGATGCAGATCCTTCAGTCCAACTCGTCCATGCCGACCAGATATCCCAACCTAATCTAGTCCCATTTGCCAGCACTCGCCAACTGGACACAAAATTGGCTTCAATGACAGGAGAGACCGAGAGTAATGGTGGAGGGTTGTTTTTCAGATCGGAGGCCTGTGACCAATGGTGTTCCACAGGGATCGGTGCTGGGTCCACTTTTGTTTGTCATTTATATGAATTATTTGGATGAGAATATGGAAGGTTGGGTGAGTAAGTTTGCGGATGACACCAAAATTGGTGGCCATGATTCGGAGATGCCGGTGTTGGACTGGGGTGGACAAAGTTAAAAATCACACAACACCAGGTTATAGTCCAACAGGTTTAATTGGAAGAACTAGCTTTCGGAGCGACGCTCCTTTATCAAGTCAACCACCTGATGAAGGAGCGTCGCTCCGAAAGCTAGTTCTTCCAAATAAACCTGTTGGACTATAACCTGGTGTTGTGTGACTTTTAGCCAAAATTAGTGATACTGTGGACAGTGAAGAGGGCGATCTAAAGAGATCTTGGTCAATGGGGTCAATGGGCTGAGGAGGGGCAGATGGCGTTTAATTTGGATCAATGCGAGGTAGTACATTTTACTAAAACAAATAGGGGCAGGACTTACACAATTATTAGATCGGCTTGAGATAGGGGTTCAGGTACATAATCCTTTGAAGTGTGTGTGATATATAGACAGGAGGGTTAAAAAGGTTTATGGCATGCTTGCCTTCATTGTTCAATCCTTTTGAGTGTAGGGAGTTGAGACGTTGTGTTAAGGCCTCTTCTGAAGAACTGTGCCCAGTTCTGGTCGCCCTGTAAGGGGAAGGATATTATTAAGCTGGAAAGGGTTCAGAAGAGATTTACCAGGCTGTTGCCAGGAATGGAAGGTTTGAGCCATATAGAGCAACTGGAATAGGCTGGGACTTTTTTCATTGGAGCGTGGGAGGTTGGCGGGTGACCTTACAGAGATTTATAAAATTATGAGGGGTACATATAATGGTAGGTGTCTCTTCCCTCGGACGGGGGATTTCAAGATCCGGGGGCACATTTTTAAGGTGAGAGGAGAGAGATTTAGAAAAGGTATGAGGGGAAAATGTTTTACACAGAGTGTGATTCACGTGTGGAATGAATTTCCTGAGAAGTGGTAGATGTAGTTACAACGTTTAAAAGATACTTGGATAAGGACACGAGTGGGAAAGGTTTGGAGAGATGTGGGCCAGGAGCAGGCAGGTGGGACTAGCTTAATTTGGGATTATGTTCGGCATAGAGTGGTTGGGCCGAAGGGTCTGTTTCTGTGCTGGGTGACTCTCTGACCATTTGTGGGGTAAAACAGTGAAAGATAACAGAGAGGGGTAACAGTGAGGGGTGGAACAGTGAGAGGTTACTGTCCTCGGTATAACAGGAGGACGTATAACAGGGAGGAGGAACGGTGAGGGGTAAAATGGTCAGGGGTATCAGAGAGGGGTGACAGTGAGGGCTAAAACTGTGATGCCAGTAACAGTAGTGCCACGGTGACTCAGTGGTTAGCACTGCTGCCTCACAGCACCAGGGACACGGGTTCGATTCCAGCCTCGGGCGGCTGTCTGTGTGGAGTTTGCACATTCTCCCCCTGTCTGTGTGAGCTTCCTCCGGATGCTCCCGTTTCCTCCCTCAGTCCAGAGGTGTGCAGGTCAGGGTGGATTGGCCGTGCTGACTTGTCCCATAGTGCACAGGGATGTGCATTGGTCATGGAGAATGCTGGGTTATGGGGATGGGTGGGATCGGAAGGTTGGTGTGTACTTGATGGGCTGAATGGCCTGATCCCATACTGTGGGGATTCAATGATCCCCTTATGGGGAGTAGGTTGGGTCTGTGCTCATTGGAATTAGAGGAGGGGGAGGTGACCAGAACCGCACAACCTTCTTTGAGGGATGTTACTGTGGAGGATATAAAACCAACTGGATTTAATAAGAACAGTATCCCTCCCTCTGCTCCTTACGTTTCACTTGGAGCAATGTCCCTGATGTTGTTCTGGTGGAGTCTGTGCAGTAATAGACACCGCTGTGGTCTGTGTGATTCACTGTCAGCTCCCAGTCCACCCTGACACGGGGTTCAACTGCCTGGCCTGAGATACGGTAGACAGTGCATTCCTGACGGTCCTTGTAGAGTCGCACTGTGAACTGGACAGGAAGTGGTGGCGAGGAAGTCAGGTTTGCCGGCTGGTGTTTGAGCTGGCACCGGTACTCACACGTAATCTTCACGCTCTCGTTTAGCACGGCTACTATCATTAATTCTTCCTGCTTGATCTGACATCTCAGGTCCCCCTGACCTTGAAAGGAGAAAGGTAAAAACAATGACTGCAGATGCTGGAAACCAGAGTCTAGATTAGAGTGGTGCTGGAAAAGCACAGCAGGTCAGGCAGCATCCGAGGAGCAGGAAAATCGATGTTTCGGGCAAAAGCCCAACATTAGGAATACAGGCAGAGACCCTGAAGGGTGGAGTGATAAAGGGGAAAGCAAAGGCTTGTGGTTAGACCCCCACTGCGTCCTCTTGTACGAGAGCGTTGGGCATGGCTCCAGCCCATCCTGAGGGGATGAACTCTGGAGGTCGTGGGCTCACTCTGTCTCACCAGCTCGAACCCCTCGCTGCCAGGGGTCAGCCTCTGACCGGGATGGGTCCACCTCCCACAGTGGGGCAGGGGGAGGGAGGTGGGGGGGGGGGGGGGGCAGTTTGCCGAAATACTTCTCAAAGACTTCCTTCCTGAGGGGGATAGGCACCATCCAAGTTCAACCCACTGTGGGGGTGGGGGGGAGATTTCTGCTCATTGCTGTCTTTTTGGGAAAGGGATAACATTTGAGAAAATACACCAAGTGGCCTGACTTTCATGTTAAGATGAGGAAGACACTGGGGGGAGGGGTGTAGGGCAGGTGGCAGTAGAAGGTTGGCACGATATAAAAGCACCTGACTGGAAAACAGGAAGCACTTGTCTGATGTAGGGTGCACTGCAGTTTCACTTCCTGACTATTCAACTACGGCTGGCTTCATGTCCGACTAATGATCAGTCACGCACCAGGGCTCGATAAACGCTTGCAGGTTCATTCATTTTTTTTAAAAAATTCACTTGTGCGACATGGGTGTCACTGGCTGGGCCCAGCTTTTATTGCCCGTCCCTAGTTGCCCCCTTGAGCTGCCTTCCTGAACCCCTGCAGTCCATCTGCTGTGGGTTGTCCCACAATGCCTTTAGGGAGGGAATTCCAGGATTTGGGCCCAGCGACAGTGAAGGAACAGGGATATATTTCCCAAGTCAGGGTGGTGAGGAGCTTGGTGGGGAACTGGCAGGGGGGGTGGTGTTCCCATGGATCTGCTGCCCTTGTCCTTCTAGATGGAAGTGGTCGTGGGTTTGGAAGGTGCTGTCTGAGGGTCTTTGGTTGATTTCTGCAGGGTACCTTGTAGATGGTACACACTGCTGCTACTGAGTGTCGGTGGGGAGGGGAGTGGATGTTTGTGAATGCGGTGCCAATCAAGCAGGGGGGGGGGCTGCTTTATCCTGGATGGTGTTGAGCTTCTTGAGTGTTGTTGGAGCTGCCCCCATCCAGGGCAAGTGGGGAGTATTCCCTCACCCTCCTGACTTGTGTCCTGTAGATGGTGGATAGACTTTCGGGTGTCAGGAGGGGAGTTACTCCCTGCAGTATTCCCGAGTCTCTGACCTGATTATGCAGTGAATCCAGTTAAATTTCAGGAGAAAGTGAGGACTGCAGATGCTGGACAGTCAGTGCGGAGCTGGAAAAAGCACAGCAGGTCCGGCAGCATCCAGGGAGCATGAACCCTTCATCAGGAATGTGGAGGGGAAGGGGGCTGAGGGAGCTTTATTAAAGCAATAAAACACATTTAAAGCGACGATGCAGTGAGGTGATTGCTTTCGGTGTGAACAACCATTGGCACACAATCACAGCATTGTATACACACAGCACATGGATAACTTAAAGATGACCTCTCTTAAAGGCCAGTTGCAAAGCCAGCTGTATCCGTTGTGCTGAACGCTGGCCTGCTGTTCAATCACTCACTGCGCAGAAATGGTGTGGAAACATTCAAGAGGAGGGATTATCTGAAGAAGTCTTCATCAGTGCAGTCTGTGGGTTAGAGGGAGCAATCCAGCTGGGTGATGGTGAGGTGGGACACGCAGTAGCAGCTGTCTGTCTCAGGACAGAAGGAGAGGGTACACTGCCCATCTGGCAGCTCACTGTCCTGTCTGATTAATGAAAGCCCCATGAAAGTGGATATTTTCCAGAACTCAGAAATCCCGCTCTGTAGCTGACAAACAGCTGTGTGACCGGACCCTGCAAGATTTCAGCCTGAGGTCAGTAATATTTACCTTTCTGTCACCGCGCGCCCCCGGGTGTGTAAGAGTGAGGTTTGCGCCGACGTTAGAGATCAGGAAGACTGAAACGTGATACTCAGTGCCGACTCCATCCCCCAGCTTCTAACGCCATCCTGTGTCTTTTCTGAGGTGGAGTCAGTCTGTTCACAAGATGAAAGTGAGGACTGCAGATGCTGGAGATTAGAGTCAAGGTCAGAGTGGTGCTGGAAAAGCACAGCAGGTCAGGCAGCATCCGAGGAGCAAGAAAAGGAGGCAGGGAGCCTCTAGCAGTGGAGAGATCTCATTCCCGATGAAGGGCTTTTGCCCGAAACGTTGGTTTTGCTGCTCCTCGGATGCTGCCTGACCTGCTGTGCTTTTCCAGCACCACTCTGACCTTGACTCAGTCTGTCCACGCTCTAGTTGAGGGTAATTAGGGATTGGGCAATAAACTTTGGCCAGTGATGCCTGTGAGCTTATGGCTGGATATAGAAGACACTGGTCCCCAGATGAGGTTCCAGTCTCATATATACACCATCTCTAAGACCCTCCTACTTCCACCATCACCTGACTTCACTCCTGCTCAGCTGATTGGCTGCTAAAATCATGATTCAGGGCTATGCCAGACATGAAAATTCCAATGCCCTCCTGACTGATCTCCCACAGTTTACCTTCCTGTGTATTTGAAACTGTCATAGAATCATGGAGTCAGACAGCACAGAAACAGACCCTTCGGTCCAACCAGCCCATGCTGACCATTATCCCAAGCTAAACTAGTCCCACCAGCCTGCCTCTGGGCCATACCTCTCCAAAGCTTTCCTACACATGGACTTATCAAAATGTCTTTTAAATGTTGCAACTGTACCTACATCCACTACTTCTTGGGAAGTGCAGTCCACACACAAACAATTCGACTCTCTCTGTAAAACATTGCCTCTCTCCTTTGTTTTAAATCTCCCTCCTCTCACCTTTGAAAAGTGCCCTCTGAGACTCAGAGAGATGTACAGCACGGAAACAGATCCTTCGGTCCAACCTGTCCATGCCGACCAGATATCCCAACCCAATCTAGTCCCACCTGCCAGCACCCGGCCCATATCCCTCCAAACCCTTCCTATTCATATACCCATCCAAATGCCTCTTAAATGTTATAATTGTACCAGCCTCCACCACATTCTCTGGCAGCTCATTCCATACACGTATCACCCTCTGGGTGAAAAAGTTGCCCCTTAGGTCTCTTTTATATCTTTCCCCTCTCATCCTAAACCTATGCCCTCTAGTTCTGGACTCCCCCACCCCCGGGAAAAGACTTTGTCGATTTACCCTATCCATGCCTCTCATGATTTTATAAACCTCTATAAGGTCACCCCTCAGCCTCTGACCCTCCAGGGAAAACAGCCCCAGCCTGTTCAGCCTCTCCCTGTAGCTCAGATCCTCCAACCCTGGCAGCAGCCTTGTAAATCTTTTCTGAACCCTTTCAAGTTTCACAACATCTTCCCGATAGGAAGGAGACCAGAATTGCACACAATATTCCAACAGTGGCCTAACCAATGTCCTGTACAGCCGCAACATGACCTCCCAACCCCTGTACTCAATATTGTGGTTCTGTTCCCCGAGCTGGGAATTTGTGTTGCAGACGTTTCGTCCCCTGTCTAGGTGACATCCTCAGTGCTTGGGAGCCTCCTGTGAAGCGCTTCTGTGATGTTTCCTCCGCCATTTATAGTGGTTGGAGTCTGCAACACAAATTCCCAGCTCGGCGAACACAACCACAACAACGAGCACCCGAGCTACAAATCTTTTCACAGACTTTGAACTCCTGTACTCAATACTCTGACCAATAAAGGAAAGCATACCAAACGCCTTCTTCACTATCCTATCTACCTGCAACTCCACTTTCAAGGAGCTATGAACCTGCACTCCAAGGTCTCTTTGTTCAGCAACACTCCCTAGGACCTTACCATTAAGTGTATAAGTCCTGCTGAGATTTGCTTTTCCAAAATACAGCACCTCGCATTTATCTGAATTAAACTCCATCTGCCACTTCTCAGCCCATTGACCCATCTGGTCCAGATCCCGTTGTAATCTGAGGTAACCCTCTTCGCTGTCCACTACACCTCCAATTTTGGTGTCATCTGCAAACTTACTAACTGTACCTCCTTATGCTCGCATCCAAATCATTTATGTAAATGACAAAAAGTAAAGGGCCCAGCACCGATCCTTGTGGCACTCCACTGGTCACAGGCCTCCAGTCTGAAAAACAACCCTCCACCACCACCCTCTGTCTTCTACCTTTGAGCCAGTTCTGTATCCACATGGCTAGTTCTCCCTGTATTCCATGAGATCTAACCTTGCTAACCAATCTCCCATGGGGAACCTTGTCGAATGCCTTACTGAAGTCCATATAGCTCACATCCACTGCTCTTCCCTCATCAATCCTCTTTGTTACTTCTTCAAAAAACTCAATCAAATTTGTGAGACATGATTTCCCGAGCACAAAGCCATGTTGACTATCCCTAATCAGTCCTTGCCTTTCCAAATGCATGTACATCCTGTCCCTCAGGATTCCCTCCAACAACTTGCCCACCACTGTCATCAGGCTCACTGGTCTATAGTTCCCTGGCTTGTCCTTACCACCCTTCTTAGACAGTAGCACCAGGTTAGCCAACCTCCAGTCTTCTGGCACCTCACCTGTGACTATCGATGATACAAATATCTCAGTAAGAGGCCCAGCAATCACTTCCAAAGCTTCCCACAGAGTTCTCAGGTACACCTGATCAGGTCCTGGGGATTTATCCACTTTAATGCATTTCAAGACATCCAACACTTCCTCCTCTGTAATATGGACATTTTTCAAGATTTCACCATCTATTTCCCTACATTCTATATTTTGAAATCCGCCATCCTGGGGAAAGGACAATCACCATTGACCCTATCTATGCCCCTCATGATTTTATAAGCTTCTATGAGGTCAACCTCCTGTGCTCCAGTGAAAAAAGCCCCATCCTTTCCAGCCTTTCTTTGTAACAAATTGGAACAATAGAAGCAGCCTGAAGGGGTGGAGTCAAGCTCCTACAGAACCAGGACTTTTTGTTTCAGTTTTTCAGTAGCAGCTGCTACTCAGGCCTAGAAGGTGGAAGATCTTATTCCTTGCTCTGTCACAGCGAAAAGCTGGGGGTTTCTCTTCCTGCTGAAGGAATTGGATGTGAGACAAATCTATTTTATTGAATTTGCATTTGTCAAGGGTGTATTTATGGGATGTTACTATCACCTTAACAAGATTATTTTGTTGTTTGTTTTCAAGGGAGGTTGTAAAGGCAGAGGTGCTGAAATGTCTGGTCCAAGAATCTAGTTTAACAATGGCAGGGGAGTGGTCCGTTCTCCCAGTTCAGTTTTTTTTTAGTTTCTTTTAGCTGTAGCAATGAGATGAAAGATTCCAAGCTTCAGCAGATGATTCCTGACCGGCTTTCTGTCAGAAATCTCTTTGGATATTGTTCCCTCCTGCCTTTTAGAACGTGTGTTTGAATTTACCTTCTGCCAAGGAGTGTGTTAATGGGATGTTGCGGTAATTGGAACAGCTCCTTGGTTAAGTTGCTATATTGAGTCGGTTGGGTTTTCAAATAGGTGTTATTGTAAATTCTGTTTCCTTTCGCTCGTAATTAAATAAATTCTGTTTTGCCTAAAGCCAAGAGGTTTGACCATTTGTATCGCTCCTGGATTATCCACTACACATCTACATTAGGGTCCGGGCTACCTTCTGAAAATGTTTTGAGGGGGTTCTGGCCTGGTCTATATCAGACTGGGGGCTCGTCCAGGATTTACTTTATAGTTCCAATTTGGGATTAGGGTTGTTGGAGTGGTAGGTGTTAGTGTCTTTTGTTCCAGGTTTTGAATTCGGGTGGTTTAAACAGTGTTTGGTGCAGTAGATGGCTGTTTCAGTCACAAAGAGTTTTCTGGGGGTGGAAGAAGTGACTCTGGGGGCTTTACGAAAGGTGACCAAGGCAAAGCCGCTGGAATTGGCAGACAGGTTGGAGTTGGGATTGCCTACGTCAGTGAGAAAAGGAGAGAGAATAACAGCTGCAACTCGACATTTAAATTTGCTGGAAATGCGGTCGGAATCTTTGAGAATCTTTGGGAATAGCTAAATCTCAATGGAACATGAAGCAGCTTGGGTTAGAGGCAGCAGAGGAAGAACTGAAACTGTTTGAGTTACAATTAACAGCAGGGGAAAGAGAAAAGGGATGAAATGCCCTGGCAGAATGAAAAGGAAAAGAAAGGGAGAGGGGGAGGAAACGGAGAAAGAGAGACAGGAAACGGAGAGAGAGAGAGACAGGAAACAGAGAGAGAGAGACAGGAAATGGAGAGAGGGAGAGACAGGAAACGGAGAGAGAGAGACAGGAAACGGAGAAAGAGACAGGAAACGGAGAGAGAGAGACAGGAAACAGAGAGAGAGACAGGAAATGGAGAGAGAGAGACAGGAAACAGAGAGAGAGAGACAGGAAATGGAGAGAGAGAGACAGGAAACGGAGAGAGAGAGACAGGAAACAGAGAGAGAGAGAGGAAAGGGAGAAGGAGAGAGAGTTTGAACTTCATAAATTGGCACTTAGACTGGAAAGTCACCTTAAAAGGATGGAGATGAAGGTAGAAGGTGGGCTTAGTGAGTGAGAGAGTAAGGAGGAGCAAACGCATGGCAGCCAAAGGCCTGGAGGGGATTTCTTTAAATAAATCCAAGCTTTGCCTCAATTCGAGGAGAAGGATACAGCAACCTTTTACATCTCACTTGAGAAGGTGGCTAAACAAATGCAGTGGCCAGTGACCACGTGGGTTTGGTTGATCCAGACAAAGCTGGTAGGTGGACCTAGTGAGGTATTTGCATCACTATCGGAGGAGGTATCTGTGGAGTATGAGGGGGTGGAGAAAGCCATCTCAAATGGATATGAGCTTGTACCAGAAGGAGGGACCCTGCTCAAACACATGGTGAGTTTGAAAGGGCCGAACAAAGTAATGTTGATAGGCGGATTAGGGCATTAAAAATAGAACAAACCTATGACGCTCTTAGAGAGACAATTATTTTGGAGAAGTTCAAAACTTCACTTCCTGAAGTAGTGAGGACTCATGTGGAAGGGCAGAGATTTAAAACCGCAAGATCAGCAGCTGAAGGGGCTGATGGTTTTGAGTTGGCCCATTTATCAAAGTTTGGCTTCCACCATCAATTTCAAACCGGGAGGGATAGAGGCCGGGGGAAAGAGAAATCCTCACACACTAAGGGAAAGGTAGAGCTCAGTGAAGATAAAGACAAGGAAACCCATGAAGGGGACAGAGGAGGTAAACAAACTCCAGTGTTTTCACTGCAATAAAGTAGGCCCCGTGAAATCACAGTGTTGGTGGGTTAGGGAGAGCACTTGGAAGCCAGATGCTGGAAAACGGGACAAGCCAGGGAATTTTGGTGGAGTTGTAACAGAAAGCACAGTAGAGGCTAGAAAGCTGCACCAGGATGTACCACCTGGTCAGAGGTTAGTGAGGGAGGAAGTGCCTGATCTTCTTAAAGTATTTATTTGTGAAGGTGAAGTTTACTCACATAGGCCGGAGCAGCAGGTAAAGAGGTTACAGTATTAAGAGATACGGGATCATGATCCGAGATTAGAGTGGTGCTAGAAAAGCACAGCAGGTCAGGCAGCATCCGAGGAGCAGGAAAATCGACGTTGCGGGCAAAAGCGCATCATCAGGAATAGAGGCAGGAAGCTGTGCTTTTCCAGCACCACTCTAATCTAGACTCTGGTTTCCAGCATCTGCAGTCCTTGGTTTTATCTAGATATGGGATCATGTCAATCTTTGATGTTGAGAGATGAGGAGATTGGTAACTCAGAAAGACTACTGCCAGAAAACGTGCTAGTATGTGGAATTCACGGTGAGACAAGAAGTATTCAATTATTTGGAGTGAGGTTAAAGTGTTCAGTGAAAAGTGGAGATGTCATGATAGCAGTATTGGAAGAACTCTTGGCTCCAGGAATACAACTTGTCCTCTCTAACGATATAGCTGGATCACAGGTAGGAATGCTGCCTCGTGTGGTTGAAAAGCCAGTAGAAAATTAGGCAACTGAGGTATTACAGGAAACATATCCTGGGATGTTTCCTGACTGTGTGGTAACGAGGTCACAAAGTCACTAGTTGAAACAGGAGGAGAAATCAAAGAATACAGAATAAGGAGAAAGTGAGAATTCAGAAACCACGTATTTGGACTATGTGTCAAATTTTAGGAAACAGTTAAATAGAGCAGGGGAGTTGGCTATACAGCATTTAAAAATATCACAGTATATGATGAAACAGGAAGCAGACAAGAAATCAAAAATTCACCATTTGCTAATGGAGATAAAGTGTTAGTGTTAGTTCCAGTAACAGGTTAGCCTTTAAAAGCAAGGTTTAGTGGACCGTATCAAATCAAAAGGAAATTGAGGGAGGTGAACCACTTGATAAGGACTCCAGACAGGAAGAAATCTCACAGAGTGTGTCATGTGAATATGCTCAGAAGGTACTTTGAGAGGGGAGGGAAGCAAGAGGAGGCTGTGTTATTGGTTACAACACAAAGGAAAGAACCAAGTTCAGAGGATTCTGAATTGGACATTCCTCAAGTTAAATTGGACAATGAGGAAGTTCTCAAAAATTAGCATAAATTATTGAGTTAACTTTCACAGAAAAATCGAAATGACCTGAAAGAGTTAGTGCTATCACATGGGAAAATAAGGTGGACTCAGCTGGGCAGTACGAATCTAATTATGCATGACGTAGATGTAGGAAATGCTGTTTCAATTAAGCAACATCCTTATAGACTTAACCTTCTAAAGTTGGCCCAGGTTCAGAAGGTGATACAGCACATGCTCCAAGACGACATAATCGAAGTGAGTTACAGTGACTGGGGCTCACCCATAGTCATGGTGCCAAAGCCAGATGGTACCCAACGGTTATGTGTGGACTAGCGCAAAGTCAATGCAGTTACAAAGTCTAATCCATATCTGATTTCACGTTTGGAAGACAGTATTGAAAAGGTGGGACAAGCAACTTATATTTCTAAGTTGGATTTACTCTGAGGAAACTGGCGGGTACTTATTTTCTGAAAGAGTGAAGGCAATTTTATCTTCCATAACACCGAATGGACCATATCAGTTTGAAGTCATGCCATTTGGTATGAAAAATGTGCCAGCCACATTTCAAAGCCTAACCAATAAGATCATTGCTGGTTTACCCAATTGCGTGGTATACATCAACGACCTGGTGATTTTTAGTCACACGTGGAAAGATCATTTGCAACATTTATCAGACTTGTTTGATCAACTTCGGAAGCCAGGCTTGGGTGATAAACCTGAGTAAGTGTGAATTTGGCAAAGGCCAAGTCACCTTCCTGTCAGACATGGACAGATGGTCCCACGGAATGTGAAAACCAAGGTTATTGGAGAGTTTCCCACACCATCAACAAAGAGTCCAGCACCACGGTTCCTGGGATTGAGTGTGCTTTATCGGAAATTCGTGCCGAATGTTAGCAGCTTCACTCACTGGATTACTGAAGAAAGGCAGGAAATGTCAGTGGATGGCAGACTGTCAGAAAGTATTTGACAGCCTGAAAGCTGTGTTAACCACCGCCCCAGTATTAGCCACACCTAATTACGCTTTTGAATGTGTTTAAACTGTAGTTTCAACTGTAGGGGGTGGCACGGCGGCTCAGAGGTTAGCACTGCAGTTCACAGCGCCAGGGTCCTGGGTTCGATTCCAGCCTCGGGCGACTGTCTGTGTGGAGTTTGCACGTTCTCACTGTGTCTGCGTGGGTTTCCTCCCACAGTCCAAAAGATATGCAGGTCAGGGTGGATTGGCCGTGCTAAATTGCCCTGTAGTGTCAGGTGCATTAGTCAGAGGGAAATGGACCTGGGTGGGTTACTCCTCAGAGGGTACGTGGGGCTGAATGGCCTGTTTTCACACCGTAGAGAATCTAATCAAATTCCATTTTGCTTAAAGCCGAGTGTTTTGACCAGCTGCATCCCACCTGGAACACCCGCGTCACATCTACCTTTAAAATAAGAAAAAACCTCAGGTCGAGGCTACCTTCTTCAAATATTTTGAGGGGGTCTGGCCTGGTCCATAACAGGAACAGTTGCTGTTAGTAGTGAATTAATCTACCATTCTGTTAAGTTTTCCAATAGAATTAAGTTATTCTGATTTCTTGTTTCTTCCGTTGAACTTTAACTCCAGAGCAGGAATACAGTGTGTTGTTGCTGCAGTTTGACCAATCCAATTGCTTCCAGAACACAACCGCTTACCTTTACCTTTAAACATCAGGAAACAACGGGGTCTCAGCTATCTTCTCAATATCTTTTGAGGGGGTTTGGTCTGGCCAATAACAGAGTGCTTGTGGTGCAGTGGTAGTGTCACTGCCTCAAAGCCAGGAGGCCTGGGTCCAAATCCTACTTGGCCCCAGACCTTTTTTAAAATAAAGAGCTGATCTCTGACCTCCCTGAGGAGCCTGTGCCTCACATTGTCCAGGCAGCTGCTGTTGCACACTGTCCACATTGACGCCTCCCTCCATCGTCCGAACACACATTTACATCCAAGTTGTCTCTGTGACCTCTCTCTCTGTGACCTCTCTCTCTGTGACCTCTCTCTGTGACCTCTCTCTCTGTGACCTCTCTCTCTGTGACCTCTCTCTGTGGCCTCTCTCTGTGACCTCTCTCTGTGACCTCTCTCTCTGTGGCCTCTCTCTCTGTGACCTCTCTCTGTGACCTCTCTCTGTGACCTCTCTCTCTGTGGCCTCTCTCTTTGTGACCTCTCTCTCTGTGACCTCTCTCTCTGTGACCTCTCTCTCTGTGGCCTCTCTCTGTGACCTCTCTCTGTGACCTCTCTCTCTGTGACCTCTCTCTGTGGCCTCTCTCTGTGACCTCTCTCTCTGTGGCCTCTATCTTTGTGACCTCTCTCTCTGTAACCTCTCTCTGTGGCCTCTCTCTCTGTGACCTCTCTCTGTGACCTCTCTCTGTGACCTCTCTCTCTGTGGCCTCTCTCTTTGTGACCTCTCTCTCTGTGACCTCTCTCTCTGTGGCCTCTCTCTCTGTGACCTCTCTCTCTGTGGCCTCTCTCTCTGTGACCTCTCTCTCTGTGACTTCTCTCTCTGTGGCCTCTCTCTCTGTGACCTCTCTCTGTGACCTCTCTCTCTGTGACCTCTCTCTCTGTGACCTCTCTCTCTGTGACCTCTCTCTGTGACCTCTCTCTCTGTGACCTCTCTCTCTGTGGCCTCTCTCTCTGTGACCTCTCTCTCTGTGGCCTCTCTCTCTGTGACCTCTCTCTGTGACCTCTCTCTCTGTGACCTCTCTCTCTGTGACCTCTCTCTGTGACCTCTCTCTCTGTGACCTCTCTCTCTGTGGCCTCTCTCTCTGTGACCTCTCTCTGTGGCCTCTCTCTCTGTGGCCTCTCTCTCTGTGACCTCTCTCTCTGTGACCTCTCTCTCTGTGACCTCTCTCTGTGGCCTCTCTCTCTGTGACCTCTCTCTCTGTGACCTCTCTCTGTGGCCTCTCTCTCTATGACCTCTCTCTCTGTGACCTCTCTCTCTGTGACCTCTCTCTCTGTGACCTCTCTCTGTGACCTCTCTCTCTGTGACCTCTCTCTCTGTGACCTCTCTCTCTGTGACCTCTCTCTCTGTGGCCTTTCTCTCTGTGACCTCTCTCTCTGTGGCCTCTCTCTCTGTGGCCTCTCTCTGTGACCTCTCTCTCTGTGACCTCTCTCTCTGTGGCCTCTCTCTGTGACCTCTCTCTCTGACCTCTCTCTCTGTGACCTCTCTGTGACCTCTCTCTCTGTGACCTCTCTCTCTGTGACCTCTCTCTGTGACCTCTCTCTCTGTGACCTCTCTCTGTGACCTCTCTCTCTGTGGCCTCTCTCTCTGTGACCTCTCTCTCTGTGACCTCTCTCTCTGTGACCTCTCTCTGTGACCTCTCTCTCTGTGGCCTCTCTCTCTGTGACCTCTCTCTCTGTGACCTCTCTCTCTGTGACCTCTCTCTCTGTGGCCTCTCTCTGTGACCTCTCTCTCTGACCTCTCTCTCTGTGGCCTCTCTCTGTGACCTCTCTCTCTGACCTCTCTCTCTGTGGCCTCTCTCTGTGACCTCTCTCTGTGACCTCTCTCTCTGTGACCTCTCTCTGTGGCCTCTCTCTGTGACCTCTCTCTCTGTGGCCTCTATCTTTGTGACCTCTCTCTCTGTAACCTCTCTCTGTGGCCTCTCTCTCTGTGACCTCTCTCTGTGACCTCTCTCTGTGACCTCTCTCTCTGTGGCCTCTCTCTTTGTGACCTCTCTCTCTGTGACCTCTCTCTCTGTGGCCTCTCTCTCTGTGACCTCTCTCTCTGTGGCCTCTCTCTCTGTGACCTCTCTCTCTGTGACTTCTCTCTCTGTGGCCTCTCTCTCTGTGACCTCTCTCTGTGACCTCTCTCTCTGTGACCTCTCTCTCTGTGACCTCTCTCTCTGTGACCTCTCTCTGTGACCTCTCTCTCTGTGACCTCTCTCTCTGTGGCCTCTCTCTCTGTGACCTCTCTCTCTGTGGCCTCTCTCTCTGTGACCTCTCTCTGTGACCTCTCTCTCTGTGACCTCTCTCTCTGTGACCTCTCTCTGTGACCTCTCTCTCTGTGACCTCTCTCTCTGTGGCCTCTCTCTCTGTGACCTCTCTCTGTGGCCTCTCTCTCTGTGGCCTCTCTCTCTGTGACCTCTCTCTCTGTGACCTCTCTCTCTGTGACCTCTCTCTGTGGCCTCTCTCTCTGTGGCCTCTCTCTGTGACCTCTCTCTCTGTGACCTCTCTCTGTGGCCTCTCTCTCTGTGACCTCTCTCTCTGTGACCTCTCTCTCTGTGACCTCTCTCTCTGTGACCTCTCTCTGTGACCTCTCTCTCTGTGACCTCTCTCTCTGTGACCTCTCTCTCTGTGACCTCTCTCTCTGTGGCCTTTCTCTCTGTGACCTCTCTCTCTGTGGCCTCTCTCTCTGTGGCCTCTCTCTGTGACCTCTCTCTCTGTGACCTCTCTCTCTGTGGCCTCTCTCTGTGACCTCTCTCTCTGACCTCTCTCTCTGTGACCTCTCTGTGACCTCTCTCTCTGTGACCTCTCTCTCTGTGACCTCTCTCTGTGACCTCTCTCTCTGTGACCTCTCTCTGTGACCTCTCTCTCTGTGGCCTCTCTCTCTGTGACCTCTCTCTCTGTGACCTCTCTCTCTGTGACCTCTCTCTGTGACCTCTCTCTCTGTGGCCTCTCTCTCTGTGACCTCTCTCTCTGTGACCTCTCTCTCTGTGACCTCTCTCTCTGTGGCCTCTCTCTGTGACCTCTCTCTCTGACCTCTCTCTCTGTGGCCTCTCTCTGTGACCTCTCTCTCTGACCTCTCTCTCTGTGACCTCTCTCTGTGACCTCTCTCTCTGTGACCTCTCTCTCTGTGACCTCTCTCTGTGACCTCTCTCTCTGTGACCTCTCTCTCTGTGACCTCTCTCTCTGTGGCCTCTCTCTGTGACCTCTCTCTCTGTGACCTCTCTCTCTGTGGCCTTTCTCTCTGTGACCTCTCTCTCTGTGGCCTCTCTCTCTGTGGCCTCTCTCTGTGACCTCTCTCTCTGTGACCTCTCTGTGACCTCTCTCTCTGTGACCTCTCTCTGTGACCTCTCTCTGTGACCTCTCTCTCTGTGACCTCTCTCTGTGACCTCTCTCTCTGTGACCTCTCTCTGTGACCTCTCTCTGTGACCTCTCTCTCTGTGGCCTCTCTCTCTGTGACCTCTCTCTGTGGCCTCTCTCTCTGTGACCTCTCTCTCTGTGACCTCTCTCTCTGTGACCTCTCTCTGTGACCTCTCTCTCTGTGACCTCTCTCTCTGTGACCTCACTCTCTGTGACCTCTCTCTGTGACCTCTCTCTGTGACCTCTCTCTCTGTGACCTCTCTCTGTGACCTCTCTCTCTGTGGCCTCTCTCTCTGTGACCTCTCTCTCTGTGACCTCTCTCTCTGTGGGTATCCTCCCGCTATCTTTCAGGGGTGTCAGGCAGGAAGGTGTAAGATTCCCACCTTGCTGCCTCTCTCCCTCAAGTCACGTCTGTGACGGAGGGGGGGGGGGGGTGCTATAGAAAGGAAGCACATGATGTCCCCCGGAAACCATGCAGCAGTTAGGGATGGGTAGGCAGCCGGCAGAATTTAAACTCAGTGAATAAATCTGGAATTGAAAGCTACTCTCTGTGATGGTGACCGTGGCAACCATCATCGATTGCTCCAGAAACCTATTTATCGAACCCCTACAGGGTGGAAACAGGCCATTCGGCCCAACAAATCCACACTGACCCTCCAGGGAGCATTCCACCCAGGCACATCCCCCTCGCCCTATCCCTGTATTTCCCATGTCTAACTCACCCAGCCTATACACCCCTGGACACTTCAGCGTGGCCAATCTGCCTGAGCTGTGGGGGGAAACCGGAGCACCCGGAGGGAACCCACACAGACACGGGGAGAATGTGCAAACTCCACACAGTCAGTCGCCCGAGGCTGGAATCGAACCCGGGTCCCTGGTGCTGTGAGGCAGCAGTGCTAACCACTGAGCCACCGTGCCGCCCTGACTGATGTCCTTTAGGGAAGGAAATCTGCCATCCCTATCTGGTCTGGCCGACATGTGACTCCAGCCCCACAGCAACGTGGCTAACTCTTAATCGGCCTCTGAAATGGCCCAGAGAACAAATCAGTTCAAGGGTCATCAGGGAGGGGCAGGAAATGCTGGCCCTCTCGGCGATGCCCACATCCCATGAATGAATAAAGATCAATAAACGTAGGCCATGAACCGCAGCCTGCGGTCTGAGATTTGGGCCTAGGCTGTCCGGCTCTGCTCAGCTGCCTCAGGCTGCCACCCCTCAGTTCCCAGCCTGGGGGGAGAGAGAGTTCGGTTAGCGTTCCCTCACACGCCCACCCCAATGCCCCCCCCCCCCCATCCCCCACCATCGCCACACCGCGCCATTAAAGGTGAGAGCCTACCTTGCTGCGTGTACAGTAACAGACAGACCAGGATCCTCACAGAGAGCAGCATTCTGCCTCACCCCTCTTCGTTTGCCAAGAAATGGAAAGAGGAACTCGCTGCATCAGCTTCCTTTTAATGGATGATGGTTGTGTAATGTTCCCTTCTGATGGCCAGTCATGTGATCGTGCCAGCAACCTCCAACCCAGGCGCAGTGTGAACGAGAAACTATATCGATCTGAGAGATCTCGGTTTCCCCCATGTGCTGGGGAATGAGCCTGGAGCATTTGTTTGTCACTCTTTGAGTTGGTGAGACTGTGTCAGAAATGGTGGTATCCTCTTTAATTTATTTTTGATATGCGACTGTCACGTCCTGTAGTGTACGCTCATGGTTCTGAAAGAGTTCATTAGTGGACTGGAGTCATACAGCACAGAAAGAGGCCCTTCGGCCCACTGTGTTCCTGCTGACTCACAAACACTGAATGGATTCAGAGGTTGCTGGGAAAACTCAGCAGGTCTGGCAGCATCTGTGAGGAGAGAGTGCAAGAGTTAACGTCTTGGGAGCCTCCTTCAGAATCTTCTGTCATTCTGGACAAAGAGTTTTCCCAGCAATTTCTGATTTTGTTTCTGATTTCCAGCATCTGCAGGTCTTTTGTTCAGTACCAGACGACACTAACCCCACTTACTTGCACTTGGTGTACAGCTGACTAGGTCCTGGCATTTTAAGGAGCGAGAAGCTTTTAAATCTTGTGAGATCACCCGTCTCCATCACTGTCTCAGTGCCCTCCATATTTCCATCGCCCTCTGGGTTAAAAAAAAAACTATTTCTCAGATCTCCTCTAAATCACTTACTCCTCATTTTAAACTTCTGCTCTCCAATCTTAGACACGGCTGCCATGGGAACACATCCTCACAATCCACCCCGTCTATTTTGTGTAGACATAATTTTGTATATAACTCAATCAAATTCCCCCTCTGCTCCAAGGGAAAAAAATGCCCAGTCTATCCAATCTCTCCACATAACAGACATCTTACCCCAGGCAACATTGTGGTGAATCTCCCCTGTTCCCTCTTCAGTTCACTTCTTCCTGATAGTCTGGTGACCAAAACTGTCCACAGTATTCCATCTGTGGCTTAACCAATGTTTTATAAAGTTGTAACAAGACTTGCCTGCTCCTATATTCTATGTCCTGGCTATTGAAGGCAAGTATTCCATATGCCTTCTTCATCCCTCTATCGACCTGTACTGACACCTTTGGGAAGCTATGGACTTGCACACCAAGGTCCCTTTGTTCCTCAGTACTCCCCGAACCAGAGGACACAGCTTAAAAATATGGGGTAGACCATTTAGGACAGGGATGAGGAGAAACCTCTTCACCCAGAGAGTGGTGGTTGTGCGGAATGCTCTGCCCCAGAGGGCAGTGGAGGCCCAGTCTCTGGATTCATTTAAGAAAGAGTTGGACAGAGCTCTCAAGGATAGTGGAATCAAGGGTTATGGAGATAAGGCAGGAACAGGATACTGATTAGGAATGATCAGCCATGGTCATATTGAATGGTGGTGCAGGCTCGAAGGGCAGAATGGCCGACTCCTGCACCTATTGTCTATTGACCTACCATTCATTGTGCATGTCCTTCTCTTAACACCTCCCAAAATGCATCACTTCATACTTCTCAGGATTACGTTCCATCTGCCATTGCTCTGCCCAATTTACTGGCTAACTGATATCAGACTGTAGCCTGAGACCATGCTCCTCACTATCAACAACACCTCCAATTTCATGCCATCTGCAAACTCACTAATTATAACTTCTACATTCACATCCAAGTTGTCAACGTACATAACAAACAGCAAGGATCCCAGCAACATCCCTGTGGTATACTGCTGGTCACAGGCTTCCAATCAGAAACACATCTCTCCACCATCACCCTCAGCCTCCTGGTCACAGCCAGTTTGGGATCCAATTTGCCAACTTGACCTGGATCCCACGGGCTCTTTCCTTTTGGAACAGCCTTCCATGTGGGACCTTGTCAAAGGCCTGACTGAAGTCCATGTAACCCACATCAACTACAGCAGCCTCAACAATATATTTAGTCACCTTTTCAAATAACTCGATTAAATTATTCAGACAGGACCTTCCTCTAACAAATCCGTGCTGACTATCTGTCCCAGATCAATTCCTGTCTTTCCAAGTATTGAGTAATCCTGTCCCTCAGAATATATTCCAATAATTTCTCCATCACTAACATCAGACCAACTGCTCTGTAATTACCTGGCCTATCCTTGCTGCCCTTCTTGAACACAGGAACCACATTCGCTATCCTCCAATCATCTGGCACTTAGTCCTGTGACCAGTGAGATATTAAATGTTGGCTCAGTGGTTGGCACTGATGCCGCACAGTGCCAGGGACCCAGGTTCGATTCCAGCCTTGGGTTGGGATATCTGGTTGGCATTGATGGGTTGGACCGAAGGGTCTGTTTCCGTGCTGTACATCCCTGTGACTCGATAATGAAATTGGCCTTAGAGACTGAATTTCTCCACCATCCTTATCCCCATCCCTTCAACCACTTGACCGGATTCATTCCCTACGGTTCGGTCTAGCTGTGCCCCGTCTCTAGTTGGATTATCTATGCATTGGCACAAAAAGCTCTCCTGATGTACTTATAAAAATCCATCCCTTTCACATGATCTTAGTTAATGTTAAGAATCACACAACACCAGGTTACAGTCCAACAGGGTATATTTGGAAGCACTAGCTTTTGGAACCACCCGATGATGGAGCAGCCCTCCTAAAGCTAGTGTTTCCAATTAAACCTGTTGGACTGTAACCTGGTGTTGTGTGACTTTTAACTTTGTCCACCCCAGTCCAACAGTTAATGAAATTCCGTATGAGTGTACCCCTATTCCTGTCACACCTCTCTGTGATTAGTCTCTGTATCTGCTCCTCTGTCACCCTTCTGGGAGGCCTGTATATCATCCCAGAAAATCCCCCTTTTGTGTTTCTAAACTCCACTCAGATGGTCTCATTTGAAGACCCTTACATGATTTAATCCATGACGTTGCGGGCTGTTCACCCTCCCCCCTTCAGCAACCACTCGGAGACATCCCTGACCCTGGCACCAGGAAGGCACCATCCCATTCTAGAGTTTTGTTCGCTGCCACAGTATTGCAGTCATAGCTTTTCTTTAACACAAAGCCCCCACTCTCTGACACCCCTCCACTCCTCCCTCCCCTCCCCCGTCATGCCGGAAACTTCTATTACACTGGAATGTGGAGCATCAAGCCCTTCCCCCCCTTCAAACAGTCATACAATCCCTACAGTGTGGAAACAGGCCCTTCGGCCCAACAAGTCCACACTGATCTTAGGCACAGTATCCCATCCAGACCCATTCCCCAATCTTATTGCTCACCATTTACCCCTGACCAATGGACCTAACCCACACATCCCTGAACACTAAGGTCAATTTAGCACGGCCAATTCACCTGGCCTGCACATCTTTGGACTGTGGGAGGGAACCAGAGCACCCGGAGGAAACCCACGCAGACACGGGGAGAATGTGCAAACTGCACACAGACAGTTGCCCTGAGGCTGGAATTCCACCCGGGTCTCTGGCGCTGTGAGGCAGCAGTGCTAACCACTGTGCCACCGTGCCGCCCACAAATGACATTGACCAGTCAGGCTCCTTGCATTCAAATAAATACAATTGAGTCTTCCAGTCCTCCTTTTGCTTTAGCCTGCCTCTGTCTCCTCTGCCTGCTGAACTCTCCGAGTACTCCTTCTATATCTGATTGGACCTTTGCCTGAGTTTATATCTACTCTGTGCCCCATTCCCCTGTCAAATCAGTTTAAAATCTCCCAATAGCAGTAGCAAACCTCCCAGCAAGGATATAGGACCCGCTCGAGTTCAAATACAATCTGTCCAGCTTGCGGGTCCCATTTACTCTAAAAGCTGTCTCAATGATCCAAAAATCTAAAGCCCTCTCTCCAGCACAATCTCTTTAGCCACATGTTCATACGGTGGCTCAGTGGTTAGCACTGCTGCCTCACAGCACCAAGGGTCCCAAGTTCGATTCCAGCCTCGGGCGATTCTCTGCGTGGAGTTTGCACGTTCTCCCCGTGTCTGCGTGGGTTTCCTCCGGGTGCTCCGGTTTCCTCCCACAGTCCAAAGATGTGCAGGTCAGGTGAATTGGTCATGCTAAATTGCCCACAGCGTTCAGGGATGTAGGTTAGGTGCATTAGTCAGGGGGAAATGTAGAGTAATAGGGGAATGGGTTGAAGGATGAAGAGAAACAGGGAAGTGTTCAGTGGCGGGAGTGAACAGACTGAGATAGAATGTAGTAGTCATTGTTTGCATCTTAGAGCCAACGTAATATATATGTGTTGCAGTGTACTAACAGAGAAAGATTAAGGGGTTTAAAATGAAGTCATCTTTGTATATTGAAGGTTAATTCTTTTTAGGGGGGAGGTGTGACGATGCTGTCACTTTAAAAAAGATTATTATGTCTTTGTGTTTTTTGCAGAGAGGTCATAAAGGCAGAGGGGCCGAAGTGTCTGGTTTAACACTGGAAGGGGAGTGGCCAGTTCTCCCAGTCCATGTTCTCTCCTGTTTGCTTTAGCTGTAGCAGTCACAGGATGTGAGAGTCCAGGGGAACTGCAAGCTTCAGTAACAAACTCCTCGGACCTTCTTCTGAAATGTCTCTCCAGATGTTGTTCCGTCCTGCCTGTCAGAACCTGTGCTTGAATTTACCTTTTTTGCCAAGGGGTGTGTTTAAGGGATGTTACTGAATTGGAACAGTTAATTAGTAATAGTTACTGTATCAGGTCAGCTAAGTTTCCCAATGGTTAAGTTACTTTAAATTCCATTTTCTTTTGTTCATGTTTCAACTATTGTGTTTAAATAAATTCTGTTTTGCTTAAAGCCGAGTGGTTTGACCAGCTGCATCACACCTGGAACATCCACTTCACACCTACCTTTAAAATAACACAAGTTAGGGTCTCGGCCACCTCCTTAAAACACATTGAGGAGGTCTAGCCTGGTCCATAACAATAGTACACACTGCTGTTGCTGAGAGTCAGTGGTGGAGGGAGTGGGTGGTTGTGGATGTGGTGCCATTCAAGTTGCTTGCTTGGTCCTGGATGATGTTGAGCTTCTTGAGTGTTGTTGGAGCTGCCCCCATCCAGAGCAAGTGGGGAATAATCCATCACACTCCGGACTTGTGCCTTGTTGATGGGGTGTCAGGAGATGAGTTACTTGCCGCAGTATCCCTAGCCTCTGACCTGCTCTTGTAGCCACTAGGTTTATGTGGTGAATCCAGTTGACTTTCTGGTCAATGGTAACCCCCCCAGGATATTGACAGTGGGGGATTCAGTGATGGTCACATTATTGAATGTCAAGGAGAGGTGGTTAGATTGTTCCTCGTTGGAGATGGTCACTGCCTTGTATTTGTATAATGCTGATGTTACTTCTGACTTGTCAGCCCAAGCTTGGATATTGTCCAGATCCTGTCCTATTTGAATATGGACTGCTTCAGTATTTGAGGAGTCACGCATGGTGCTGAACATTTTGCAAACATCAGCGTAGACCCCGACCTCTGACCTTATAATAAGACCATAAACAGAGGAGCAGAATTAGGCCAGTTGGTCCATCAGGTCTATTCTAAAGGGTCGTCCCTTCACTCTTGAGTCTGTGCCCTAGTCTCTTCTACCAGTGGAAACGTCTTCTGCAAATCCAGGTCTCTCTGTATTATTGAAGTTTAAACCATATTCCTCTCCCTGATCCTGCCAAACTACATCAAGGACAGACCCAGAATTCTGAACTGCTCCTCAGATGACAAGTCCTTCATCGTTGGGATCATTCCTATAAACTGCCTCTGGGCCCCTCTCCAAGTCCAGCATGCTTCCTTAGATACGGGACCCAAAACTGCTCAGGACGTTCCAAATGCAGTCGGACCAGAGCCTTACACAGCCTCAGCAGTACATCTCTGGTCTTGTATTTTCACTCTCTTGAAATGAATGTTAACATTTCATTTGCCTTCTTAACTGCCAGGTGAATCTGCACGTTAACCTTCAGAACAATCCTGGGGCCAGTACTCCGAAGCCTTTCCCCAATTACAGCCATAGGATCACAGAGATGTACAGCAGGGAAACAGACCAACCCGTCCACGCCGACCAGATATCCCAACCCAATCTAGTCCCACCTGCCAGCACCCGGCCCATATCCCTCCAAACCCTTCCTATTCACATACCCATCCAAATGCCTCTGTTAGGTTTACTTTCGTGATGGAAAGGGATAGGTGTACTCCACCGAGCAAGCGTTACAGCTGAGGGAAGGGAAATCACGATGCGATTAGGCAAGATTTAGGAAGCGTAGCATGGGGAAGGAAACTGCAGGGGATGAGCACATTAAAAATGTGGAGCTTATTCAAGGAAAAGCTCCTGTGTGTCCGAGATAAGTATGTACCTGTCAGGCAGGGAGGAAGACATAGAATGCGGGAGCCGTGGTTTACTAAGGAAGTGGAATCCCTGGTCAAGAAGAAGGCAGCTGATGTTCGGACAAAATGTGAAACCTCAGTTAGGGCGCTTGAGGGTTACAAGGAAGTCAGGAAAGACCTAAAACGAGAGTTCAGAAGAGCCATGAGGGGACATGAGAAGTTGTTGGTGGATAGGATCAGGGTTAACCCTAAGGCTTTCCATAGGTATGTCAGGAATAAAAGAATGACGAGAGTTAAATTAGGGCCAATCAAGGATGATAGTGGGAAGTTGTGTGTGGAGTCAGAGGAGATAGGGGAAGCACTAAATAAATATTTTTCGACAGTGTTCACTATAGAAAATGAAAATGTTGGTGAGGAAGATACAGAGATACTTGCATGTAGACGAGAAGAGATTGAGGTTCACAAGGAAGAGGTATTAGAAATACTGCAGAGTGTGAAAATAGATAAGTCCCATGGGCCGGATGGGATTTATCCTAGGATCCTCCGGGAAGCCAGGGAGGAGATTGCCGAGCCTTTGGCATTGATCTTTAAATTGTCATTGTCTACAGGAATAATGCCTGAGGACTGGAGGATAGCAAATGTGGTTCCCCTGTTCAAGAAGGGGAGTAGAGACAACCCTGGTAATTATAGACCAGTGAGCCTTACTTCAGTTGTTGGTAAAGTGTTGGAAAAGGTTATAAGAGATAGGATTTATAACCATCTAGAAAAGAATAATCTGACCAGGGACAGTCAGCACGGTTTTGTGAAGGGTAGGTCGTACCTGACGAATCTTATTGAGTTTTTTGACAAAGTGACCAAACAGGTAGATGAGAGTAAACCGGTTGATGTGGTGTATATGGATTTCAGCAATGCATTCGATAAGGTTCCCCACAGTAGGCTATTGTACAAAATGCGGAGGAATGGGATTGTGGGTGATGTAGCAGTTTGGATCAGTAATGGGCTTGCTGAAAGAAGGCAGAGGGTGGTGGTTGATGGAACATGTTCATCCTGGAGTCCAGTTACCAGTGGTGTATCGCAAGGGTCGGTGTTGGGTCCACTGCTGTTCGTCATTTTTATAAACGACCTGGATGAGGGTGTAGAGGGTGGGTTAGTAAATTTGTGGACGACACTAAGGTCGGTGGAGTTGTGGATAGTGACGAAGAATGTTGTAGATTACAGAGAGACATAGATAAGCTGCAGAGCTGGGCTGAGAGGTGGCAAATGGAGTTTAATGCGGACAAGTGTGAGGTGATACACTTTGGTCGGAGTAATCGGAATGCAAAGTTAAGGACTAATGGTAAGATTCTTGGTAGTGTAGATGAGCAGAGAGATCTCGGTGTCCAGGTACACAGATCCCTGAAAGTTGCCACCCAGGTTGACAGGGTTGTTAAGAAGGCATACAGTGTTTTAGCTTTTATTAATAGAGGGATCGCGTTCTGGAACCAGGAGGTTATGCTACAGCTGTACAAAACTCTGGTGCAGCCGCACTTGGAGTATTGTGTACAGTTCTGGTCACAGCATTATAAGAAGGATGTGGAAGTTTTGGAAAGGGTGCAGAGGAGATTTACTAGGATGTTGGCTGGTATGGAGGGAAGGTCTTACGAGGAAAGGCTGAGGGACTTGAGGCTGTTCTTGTTAGAGAGAAGAAGGTTGAGAGGTGACTTAATAGGGACATACAAGATAATCAGAGGGTTAGATAGGGTGGACAGGGAGAGCCTTTTTCCAAGTATGGGGACGGCAAACACGAGGGGACACAACTTTAAAGTGAGGGGAGATAGGTATAAGACAGATGTCAGAGGTAGTTTCTTCACTCAGAGAGTAGTAAGGGTATGGAATGCTTTGCCTGCAACGGTAGTAGATTCACCAAGTTTAAGTGCATTTAAGTCGTCATCGACAGGCAAATGGACGTACATGGAATAGTGTAGGTGGGATGGGCTTCAGATTAGTATGACAGGGCGGCGCAACATCGAGGGCCGAAGGGCCTGTACTGCGCTGTAATGTTCTAGGTTAAATGCTGCAATTGTACCAGCCTCCACATCCTCTGGCAGCTCATTCCATACAGTACCATCCTCTGCGTGAAAAAGTTGCCCCTTAGGTCTCTTTTATATCTTTCCCCTCTCACCCTAAGCCTATGCCCTCTAGTTCTGGACTCCCCCACTACAGGGAAAAGACTTTGTCAATTTACCCTATCCATGCCCCTCATAATTTTATAAACCTCTATAAGTTCACCCCTCAGCCTCTAACGCTGCAGGGAAAACAGCCCCAGCCTGTTCAGCCTCTCCCTGTAGCTCAAACCCTCCAACCTGGCAACATCCTTGTAAATCTTTTCAAGTTTCACAACATCTTTCCGATAGGAAGGAGACCAGAATTGCACACAATATTCCAAAAGTGGCCTAACCAATGTCCTGTACAGCCGCAACATGACCTCCCAACTCCCGTACTCAATACTCTGACCAATAAAGGAAAGCATACCAAACGCCTTCTTCACTATCCGATCTACCTGCGACTCCACTTTCAAGGATTCTTAGGGATATAGCGGCCACTGGAGCGGGCAGCTGGAACTGACAACCGGAAGCGGCAGAGACAAACCACTATAAATGCCGGAGGAAACATCACAGAAGCGCTTCACAGGAGGCTCCCAAGCACTGAGGATGTCACCTAGACAGGGGACGAAACGTCTGCAACACAAATTCCCAGCTCGGCAAACAGAACCACAGAGGTCCTTAGGGAAATTGTTCTTCGGAGGGCAAGTTGTTGGAAGGAATCCTGAGGGACAGGACATACATGTATTTGGAAAGGCGAGGACTGATTAGGGATAGTCAACATGGTATTGTGCGTGGGAAATCCTGTCTCACAAACTTGATTGAGTTTTTTGAAGAAGTAACAAAGAGGATTGATGAGGGCAGAGCGGTAGATGTGATCTATATGGATTTCAGTAAGGCGTTCGACAAGGTTCCCCATGGGTGACTGATTAGCAAGGTTAGATCTCATGGAATACAGGGAGAACTAGCCATTTGGATACAGAACTGGCTCAAAGGTAGGAGACAGAGGGTGGTGGTGGAGGGTTGTTTTTCAGACTGGAGGCCTGTGACCAGTGGAGTGCCACAAGGATCAGTGCTACAAGGACAGCGAAGAAGGTTACCTCAGATTACAACAGGATCTGGACCAGATGGGCCAATGGGCTGAGAAGTGGCAGATGGAGTTTAATTCAGATAAATGTGAGGCGCTGCATTTTGGGAAAACAAATCTTAGCAGGACTTATACACTTAGTGGTAAGGTCCTAGGGAGTGTTGCTGAACAAAGAGACCTTGGAGTGCAGGTTCATAACTCCTTGAAAGTGGAGTCACAGGTAGATAGGATAGTGAAGAAGGCGTTTGGTATGCTTTCCTTTATTGGTCAGAGTATTGAGTACTGGAGTTGGGAGGTCATGTTGCGGCTGTAGAGGATATTGGTTAGGCCACTGTTGGAATATTGTGTGCAATTCTGGTCTCCTTCCTATTGGAAAGATGTTGTGAAACTTGAAAGGGTTCAGGAAAGATTTACAAGGATGTTGCCAGGGTTGGAGGATCTGAGCTACAGGGAGAGGCTGAACAGGCTGGGTCTGTTTTCCCTGGAGTGTCGGAGGCTGAGGGGTGACCTTATAGAGGTTTACAAAATTATGAGGGGCATGGATAGGATAAATAGGCTAGGTCTTTTCCCTGGGTTCGGGGAGTCCAGAACTAGAGGGCATAGGTTTAGGGTGAGAGGGGAAAGCTATAAAAGAGACCTAAGGGGCAACTTTGTCACACAGAGGGTGGTACGTGTATGGAATGAACTGCCAGAGGATGTGGTGGAGGCTGGTACAATTGCAACATTTAAGAGGCATTTGGATGGGTATATGAATAGGAAGGGTTTGGAGGGATATGGGCCGGGTGCTGGCAGGTGGGACTAGATTGGGTTGGGATATCTGGTCGGCATGGACGGGTTGGACCGAAGGGTCTGTTTCCGTGCTGTACATCTCTATGACTTTAAGATTTCTTTTGACAAAATAACTCTTCCTTCATTAGTAAGAGCTCACAGAGAAACCTCGAAGGCTGTAAAAGCAGGACAACTAGCTGAGCTGGTGTATGCTTATGAGGGAGCAGCATTAGGCCATTCGGTCCATCATATCTGTTCTGCCATTCAAAGAGATCATGTTTGATTAGTTAACCCTCAACTTCACTTTCCCACCTTGAGCTGAAGAAATGTGATTGGACTTAAAGCGTTACCTGTTTTCTCTCCACAGGTGCTGCCTGACCTGCTGAGCTTCTCCAGCAACTTTGTTACCAGTTAGCTCTTACCGGAAGATAATCAACTCCTTATTCCTGACATGAGGTAAGTAGACTCGATAATCATACTGAGAGATATGGGAGCCACTCAAGCCCTCTTGCTGGAGAGAGAGATATTCTCTCTTGGTTTCCTGGTAGATGGAGTTGATTTATTCCTCAGGAATGATTTGGCAGGTGTGAAGATTCCAGCTTCTCTGGTGATAACAGAAAGACCAGGTGAGGTCACACACTTACGGAAAATGGTTCCAGGATATGTCCCTACAGGTGTCGTGACCCGAGAGATGGCTCAACAGGGTTCATCACTGAAGAATGAAGTGGCAGCAGAGGCTGATTATTTGAAACAGCGTTTGGTCTTTCGGTAATCTGAAGGATGTTTCCAGCACGTCTTCTCTGACCCAGGCTCAGCAAGCCAAACCAAAGTCAAGGAAGGTAGCCTCATCCAAACCAAGCTGCGCTTGAAGCTGCAGGAGGTCCATCATGCTCCAGTATGAAAACTGGGATTCTCACAATCAAATGGAGATCTCCTCATCGAGCTGCAAGTGAAGACCCAATGGTGGCGCAGAAGGTGATACCGACATATACGAACCTTCCAGCTCAGCGAGCAAACCCACACCCAGAACCTCAACCTGAGCTACAAATCTTCGCAAAACTCGCTATCATTGAGAAATGTTCAAGGGTGGCCCACAAAACTGCTACGCCACGTCGTGTTGGAATCTGGAAGATCCAGAAGTGTGTAAGTTAATCTTTTCCCTGGCACAGTTTTGTAAAACCTGCCGTATTGTGGGAGCAATCAAACGGACACTTCCCAATTGCCACAGCAGATTCCGAGGAACCATTTCGCAGGGTCTCAGCGGATTGTGTCAGACCTGTACAGAAAACAAAACTGAGGACATCAGAAGAGCATCACAAACAGGAGTACGGTTTACTTGATGTTCAGAGGCCACATCCTTTTGAGCAATTACTGGTAAGGGAACGGTAGCGAGGTCAAAACAGTTCCCACACTGGCTGAGGTTAACTTTAGTGGCCGGCACGGTGCATCACAGCACCAGGGACCCGGGTTCGATTCCAGCCTCAGGGTGAGTGTCTGTGTTGAGTTTGCACGTTCTCCCCGTGTCTGCGTGGGTTTCCTCCGGGTGCTCTGGTTTCCTCCCACAGTCCAAAGATGTGCTGGCCAGGTGAATTGCATGCCCGAAACGGCGATTCTCCTGCTCCCTGGATGCTGCCTGACCTGCTGCGCTTTTCCAGCAACACATTTTTCAGCTCCGATCTCCAGCATCTGCAGTCCTCACTTTCTGCGAGTGGCCAGGTGAATTGGCCGTGCTAAATTGCCCACAGTGTCAGGGGTAAACATAGGGTAGGGGAATGGGTCTGAGTGAGTTACTCTCTGGAGGGTCAATTTGGGCTGAAGGGCCTGTTTCCCTATTGTAAGAAATCTAATCTAATCTTCACTTGATTGGGGTAATTGATGGAGACCAGTGGATCATGGTTCCTGCCTAAGATGTTTCAGCAACACAGGACAGGAACAGGCCATTCGGCCCATGTTGTGCTGCACATGGCGCCAAATTAAGCAAATCCCTTCTGCCTGCCCTCGGTCCCTCTCCCTCCATAATCATATAATGAGAGAGCTTTGAAGAGGTTGGGTATAACACAGTTAGTCTTCAGCGTAGTACTGCAGGTATAAAGAGCTTTAAAAGGTATCATTACTACTTTCTTTTTTAACTCCTCACTTTTGGTTGGAAACTGATTTGCAGTTGAGATCTGAAATTTGAATGGTACCTTTTAGTGAAAAAGCAGAGGGTCTAAGGCTGCTGGGAACTGTCCTGGAACAATAACGCAGGTGAATAACTGCTCAAACAACACCTTCAATGACTGGGGACACAGATGTTGTTGTTGTACTCATGGGACTGGCAGCTCATAGAGTCACAGAGATGTACAACACGGAAACAGACCCTTTGGTCCAACCCATCCATGCCGACCAGATATCCCAATCCAATCTAGTCCCACCTCCCAGCACCCGGCCCATATCCCTCCAAACCCTTCCTATTCATATACCCATCCAAATGCCTCTTAAATGTTGCAATTGTACCAGCCTCCACCACTTCCTCTGGCAGCTCATTCCATACACGTACCACCGTCTGCGTGAACAGGTTGCCCCTCTCACCCTAAACCTATGCCCTCTAGTTCTGGACTCCCCCACCCCAGGGAAAAGACTTTATCTATTTATCCTATCCATGCCCCTCATGATTTTGTAAACCTCTATAAGGTCACCCCTCAGCCTCCGACGCTCCAGGGAAAACAGCCCCAGCCTGTTCAGTCTCTCCCTGTAGTTCAGATCCTCCAACCCTGGCAACATCCTTGTAAATCCTTTCTGAACCCTTTCAAGTTTCACAACATCTTTCCGATAGGAAGGAGACCAGAATTGCACGCAATATTCCAACAGTGGCCTAACCAATGTCCTGTACAGCTGCAACATGACCTCCCAACTCCTGTACACAATACTCTGACCAATAAAGGAAAGCATACTAAACGCCTTCTTCACTATCCTATCTACCTGCGACTCCACTTTCAAGGAGCTATGACCCTGCACTCCAAGGTCTCTTTGTTCAGCAACACTCCCTAGGACCTTACCATTAAGTGTATAAGTCCTGCTAAGATTTGCTTTCCCAAAATGCAGCACCTCGCATTTATCTGAATTAAACTCCATCTGCCACTTCTCAGCCCATTGGCCCATCTGGTCCAGATCCTGTTGTAATCTGAGGTAACCCTCTTCGCTGTCCACTACACCTCCAATTTTGGTGTCATCTGCAAACTTACTAACTGAACCTCTTATGCTCGCATCCAAATCATTTATGTAAATGACAAAAAGTAGAGGGCCCAGCACCGATCCTTGTGGCACTCCACTGGTCACAGGCCTCCAGTCTGAGCCGACTGGATATTGAACTGGTCAATCAGGAGCTGGTCAGCCAATCACAGAGAATGATGAAAATCCATCCAGCTGAAAAGTAGTTACATTAACTTTCCAGAGGCCAATGAACAAAGATGCAACGTAATTCAATATGCGCCATTTATCAGTCTTTTAATATCATTTATTTGGGAGTTTAGATTTTGAACTAGTGGAATGTGGGTTTTGGTCTGTGGGTAGATAGGGTTTCACGATTTCGGGATCTGTGTATTTTTCAAACAGTAACAGTCTGAAAGTTATAGTTCCAGGAGTGTAATAGGAATTTATTTGCATCGGGAGAGATTTTATGAGTGAATTAAGTGCACTAGGCTTTCAATTTGTTTTTACACAATTCAAAATGAAAGAACTGTACCTCTTGTGGCACGGTGGCACAGTGGTTAGCACTGCTGCCTCACAGCGTCAGAGACCCGGGTTCAATTCCCGCCTCAGGCGACTGACTGTGTGGAGTTTGCACGTTCTCCCCGTGTCTGCGTGGGTTTCCTCCGGGTGCTCCGGTTTCCTCCCACAGTCCAAAGATGTGCAGGGTCAGGTGAATTGGCCATGCTAAATTGCCCGTAGTGTTAGGTAAGGGGTAAATGTAGGGGAATGGGTGGGTTGCGCTTCGGCGGGGCGGTGTGGACTTGTTGGGCCGAAGGGCCTGTTTCCACACTGTAAGTAATCTAATCTAATCTAATCTAATCTAAACTGCAAATGCTGGAAATCAGAAACAGAAATTGTTGGGAAAACTCAACAGGTCAGGCAGCATCCGTGGGCAGAAAGCAGGGTTAACGTTTTGGGTTCGGTGAGCTTTCTTCAAAACTGATTGTAACTTAGAAAAGGTCGGTTATATATGCTGAAGGTGGGGTGTTGGGGGTGGGGGGGTGGAAATAAATGATAGATAGAGATAGGGCCCAGAAAGAGAGAGTAACAACTGGCCAAAGGAACAGGTAAAGGTCAGCCTGATGGAAGTCGATACCTGCTCATGGGGACCATTAGGAGCTGACAATGGGATAACTGTGGCAGCAGCCCCAGGGTGTGGGGTAAAGACACACTAGAAAGCGTTCAGGCCTGAAAATGATTGAAGTCCCGAAGGCTGCGGGATTCCCAAGTGGAAAAGAGATCCCGGGTGGATTTGAAACACCGAGAATAAAACTCATTGAATAGGTTTTGCTTTGATAATAAACCAATAACGGTGTTTATAAATAAATCTGGCTGGCAGAAAGTGCTGCTTAAACACCGAGACAGACAAGGTATTTGAGTAACTGAAGAAAGTGGGTTCATGTTGTCACTCATCGAGTCGTGAGACAAGACAGTGTGTTCCTCCAGCCTCAGTCATTGTTTAGTGAAGGAGCAGAAAGGGTCAAGAGGTTGTGCAGTTCATAGTGCATTGACATCTTAATGGTGGCAGCACGGTGGCTCAGTGATTAGCACTGCTGCCTCACTGCACCAGGGACCTGGGTTCGATTCCAGCCTCGGGCGACTGTCTGTGTGGAGTTTGCACATTCTCCCCGTGTCTGCGTGGGTTTCCTCCCACAATCGAAAGAAGTGCAGGTCAGGGAGATTGGCCAATGTTATAGTGTTGAGGGATGTGCGGGTTAGGTGCATTAGTCAGGAGTAAATGTAGAGTAACATTGGAATAGGGTATGGGTGGGTTAGTCTGCAGAGGGTTGTTGTGGACTTGTTGGGCCGAATAGCCTGTTTCCACACTGCAGGGAGTCTCCGAGGAAAAAAAGGGAATCAAAGTCTCAAGTAAGATCGATTCAGAAAACTGGAGATCCCTCTGGTACCGAAGGAAGATGCAAACGTGGGCAGTTAATTGGCTGAGGAATGGGAAGCAGAGGGTATTGGGATTTGTTTTACACTGGAGCATGAGTGTGTACCCTACATCCCCAAGGGGTCAACACAAGCAGTTATTTTAATGCGCATAAAAATAGGATCTGGACTCGGGTACCTGGAGATTTCTAATTTGTGAAAAAAGAAGTGAGGCAGGCAGTAACAGGAACTGACCTGGGTAAACGGCACAGGAAATGTGAATTGAAGCATTAAAGTTTTGACAATACGAATTTGTACGCATGAGGCAGAATAACCAACCTGGACTTCTAAAGAGGTCACTCTTGACCAAGCTGATTATCTTCTTGAAAGTTGTAGCAAGTGTAGGCAAGGGGGACACGTATTTAGACTTTCAGAAGGATTTTTGAGCGGACTCGTGATGAAGGTTGGAAGATGTGTGCAGATTCCACTTTAGGAAAGATGTGGAAGCTTTGGAGAGGGTGCAGAGGAGATTTACCAGGATGTTGCCTGGAATGGAGAATAGGTCGTACGAGGATAGGTTGAGAGTACTAGGCCTTTTCTCATTGGAACGGCGAAGGATGAGGGGTGACTTGATAGAGGTTTATAAGATGATCAAAGGAATAGATAGAGTGGACAGTCAGAAACTTTTTCCCCGGGTACAACAGAGTGTTACAAGGGGACATAAATTTAAGGTGAAGGGTGGAAGGTATAGGGGAGATGTCAGGGGTGGGTTCTTTACCCAGAGAGTGGTGGGGGCATGGAATGCGCTGCCTGTGGGAGTGGTAGAGTCAGAATCTTTGGTGACCTTTAAGCGGCAATTGGATAGGTACATGGATGGGTGCTTAAGCTAGGACAAATGTTCGTCACAACATCGTGGGCCGAAGGGCCTGTTCTGGGCTGTATTGTTCTATGTTCTATGTGGACTCAGGTAATTGGGGGATGGGGAATACCGAGGAACATAATGGCAAGAAAGCTGGTTAAAAGGTCATGGTGTTCCAATGGGGATTGGTGCTGGCGCCTCCAGTTCACTCAAACAATACGGCTCTGACAGTCGGGAGAACAAGATCTACATTTACAGACTTCACCAAAACTTGGTTGGCAGTAAATCTGGGACCCACGCGGGAAGATGTGAATAAACCCAAGACCAAATGGCCAGTCCACCGTCACCAGGAGGCCATTACAAAGGAAGAATCAGAGAGGATTTGTTTCAGACAGGAACTGTTTGAAAGTAAAAGGAAAAGCATTTGCCACAATGAGGATAAAGAAACCGTTCAGAGCACTGCGTGGGCCCAGCGCACGATAGCTGGGGAGCAGGCCAAAGGGGAACACCCAAGGCCGGGGCAAGGCCGGAGCAGCCCGGGGAATGGGCCAGGGGCTCAGTGGCCTGGGATACAAGATCCTATGACACAGTGTGTGATTACAGCTCTCGTACAGGTGCCCCACACGTAAACATCCTAAAGACCCTGCCACTTCCTCCTTCAATGAGGAATCCATGTGGAGCCCTCAATGTGAACAGCATTCAGCTGAGCTCCAGACACAGGCCCCACCCCTCAGCAACAGGCCCCACCCCTCAGCAACAGGCCCCATCCCTCAGCAACAGGCCCCACCCCTCAGCAACAGGCCCCACCCCTCAGCAACAGGCCCCATCCCTCAGCAACAGGCCCCATCCCTCACCAACAGGCCCCATCCCCCAGCAACAGGCCCCTTCCCTCACCAACAGGCCCCACCCCTCAGCAACAGGCCCCTTCCCTCAGCAACAGGCCACACCCCTCAGCAACAGGCCCCACCCCCCAGCAACAGGCCCCTTCCCTCAGCAACAGGCCCCACCCCTCAGCAACAGGCCCCACCCCTCAGCAACAGGCCCACCCCTCAGCAACAGGCCCCACCCCTCAGCAACAGGCCCCACCCCTCAGCAACAGGCCCCACCCCTCAGCAACAGGCCCCATCCCCCAGCAACAGACTCCATCCCTCAGCAACAGGTCCCACCCCTCACCAACAGGCCCCATCCCCCAGCAACAGGCCCCTTCCCTCAGCAACAGGCCCCACCCCTCAGCAACAAATCCAAAGGTCATTCAAAACATGAATGAAAGCAACAGCAGCCTCAGTTATTGTTGTAAACAATTTAATAACTATATATAATATTATATATATATCGAATAAAACACCCAAAGTAACACTGAACATACCCGGGCTACACTCTCACATCAGAATGTCCCACTTGTGTTGAGATCAGGCTGTGATCAGCCAATGAAAGCAGGGGACAGAGAAACAGGAAAAAAAAAGTATTTGAAAATCAAAACTCACCGATATATTTAAAAATAAAATATATAATCTAGGAAATCCACTCTCTCCAACCAAACTCATTTACATTGGGAGAGGGCAGTTACGGGAGTGGGAAATCGTTCCGGGCTGAATGGGCTTGGGAGAATGGACAGTTCCTGACCCCTGGCATTCCCCAGTGTCTGGGCTGCTGGATGAGCGCACAGTGGGGGTGTGTGGGGGCTCCCCTCCCCCCCTCAAGGCCCTGAAATCTGGGGGGAAGACGGGTTCTCTGTGTTTGGGTGAGGGTCCCTAGGGTTTGGGTGGGGGTCCCCAGGGTTTGGGTGGGGGTGTCTGGGGCTCTCTGTGTATGGGTGAGGGTCCCCGGGGTTTGGGTGGGGGGAGATGGGGCTCTCTGTGTTTGAGTGAGGGTCCCTGGAGTTTGGATGAGGGTCCCTGGGGTTTGGGTAAGGGTCCCTGGGGTTTGGGTGAGGGTCCCTGGGGTTTGGGTGAGAGTCCCCAGGGTTTGGGTGGGGGTCCCCGGGGTTTGAGTGAGGGTCCCTGGGGTTTGAGTGAGAGTCCCTGGGGTTTGGGTAAGGGTTCCCGGGGTTTGGGTGGGGGTCCCCGGGGTTTGGGTGAGGGTCCCCGGGGTTTGGGTGGGGCTCCCCGGGGTTTGAGTGAGGGTCCCTGGGGTTTGAGTGAGAGTCCCTGGGGTTTGGTAAGGGTCCCCGGGGTTTGGGTGAGGGTCCCCGGGGTTTGGGTGGCGGTCCCCGGGGTTTGGGTGGGGGTCCCTGGGGTTTGGGTGAGAGTCCCCGGGGTTTGGGTGGGGGTCCCCGGGGTTTGGGTGGGGGTCTCCGGGGTTTGGGTGAGGGTCCCCGGGGTTTGGGTGAGGGTCCCCGGGGTTTGGGTGAGGGTCCCCGGGGTTTGGGTGGGGGTCCCTGGGGTTTGGGTGAGGGTCCCCGGGGGTTTGGGTGAGGGTCCCCGGGGTTTGGGTGGGGGTCCCCGGGGTTTGGGTGAGGGTCCCCGGGGTTTGGGTGGGGGTCCCCGGGGTTTGGGTGGGGGACCTGTGCAGTTCTGGATTCAGGGGGGTTCATTTCGGGGATGTCCGGCCCTGGGAGAGGGGAGTGGGAGTAATGTTTCCTCCAGCTCAGTTGCTGATGTCTCTGTGAGGTGGTGGTGAACAGTGAGAGTGACAGGGCTCGGTGGATTTGCTTGTACAGGAACTGTGTCCGGTCGCGTATAATCGGTTCCCATTCACCGTCTCCATCAACAGGGGATCTGTAGGGGAATGTGCAGGGGGAGAAAGGGTGTTAGTGTCGGGTTTGGACATGAGTCCCATCATGCTTTGTATCATCCATCCCCAGCAGCAGCCCCAATCCCCCAGCCCACTGCCCCCATCTTACACCCCACCGCTGGGTACTGTACCCAAACCCAGACTCCCCCACCCACACTGACAGATTGTCCAGCCCCCCCCCCCCTCCCCCATGCTGGAGGTCCCACGGTGCTGACCTGTTTGCCCTTTATCCAAATGGAATGGTGTAGTGTGTGTTCAGCCTCGCTCCGACTGCTCTGTGCTGCTGCTCTTGGTGACTCTGTGCTGAAGGCAGAGAAAACAGAACTTCGTTCACTCCCGGCTCGGTCGGAGGGGGCAGCGAAACCGAGCGACACACGCAGCGGATACAAAACCCAGGAAATATTTATCGCTCCTTTCCTGCCACGTGAGTGGCATGGCATGGCACACCAGCTGCCTTTACAAAAGTGATGGCATCTTCTTGAACAGTGCCCCGTGGCTCTCGGTGGGCAGTTCAGTCAGCCACAGCAGAGCGGGTCTGGAGTCACAAGGAGGCCAGGCCACATAATGATGGCAGATTTCCTTCTCTCTGTGTGCCTGTTCACACGTATGTGTATGTGTGTGAGACAGAGACAGAGCGTTTGTGTGCATGCAAGAGAGACAGTGCGTGTATTTGCAATGTCTGTGTGTGTGAGACAGTGTCCGTGTCTGAGAGTGCATGCATGTGCAAATGACATTGAGCAAATGTCAGTGCTTCTGTGTTTGAGTGTGTCAGCATGCATGTCTGTGTGTGTGTGAGCGCTAATCTGAGTGTACGTGCGCACTGATCTGAGTGTGTGCGCTGATCTGAGTGTGCGCACGCTGATCTGTGTGTGCACGCGCTGATCTGAGTATGCGCATGCTGATCTGTGTGCACGCGCTGATCTGAGTGTGTGCGCGCGCTAATCTGAGTGTGTGTGTGCGCGCTGATCTGATTGTGTGTGCGCGTGCTGATCTGTGTGTGTGTGCGCTGATCTGAGTGTGTGTGTGTGCGCTGATCTGAGTGTGTGTGTGTGTGCTGATCTGAGTGTGTGTGTGTGTGCTGATCTGAGTGTGTGTGCGTGCTGATCTGAGAGTGTGTGCACACTGATCTGTGTGTGCACGCTGATCTGAGTATGTGTGTGTGCGCTGATCTGAGTGTGTGCGTGCTGATCTGAGTGGGTGCACGCGCTAATCTGTGTGTGTGCACGTGCTGATTGGAGTGTGTGTATGCGCTGATCTGAGTATGTGTGCGCGCTGATCTGTATGTGTGTGTGCACTGATCTGTGTGTGTGTGCGTGCTGATCTGTGTGTGTGCGTGCTGATCTGAGTCTGTGTGCGCGCTGATCTGAGTGTGTGTGCGCTGATCTGAGTGTGGGTGTTTGCGCGCTGATCTGAGTGTGTGTGCGTGCTGATCTGAGTGTGTGTGCACGCTGATCTGAGTGTGTGTGTGCGCGCTGATCTGAGTGTGTGCGTGCTGATCTGAGTGTGTATGCGCAATAATCTGAGTATGTGTGCGCTGATCTGATTGTGTGTGCGCTGATCTGAGTGTGGGTGTTTGTGCGCTGATCTGAGTGTGTGTGTGTGTGCTGATCTGAGTGTGTGTGCACGCTGATCTGAGTGTGTGCGCGCGCTGATCTGAGTGTGTGTGCATGCGCTAATCTGTATGTGTATGCTGATCTGAGTGTGTGTGTGCTCTGATCTGAGTATGTGTGCACGCAGATCAATGAGTGTGTGCGCGCTGATCTGTATGTGTGCGCACTGATCTGAGTGTGTGCGCGCTGATCTGTGTGTGCGCGCGCGCACTGATCTGTGTGTGTACGTGCTGATCTGTGTGTGTGTGTGCGTGCTGATCTGAGTGTGTGTGCGTGCTGATCTGAGTGTGTGTGCACGCTGATCTGAGTGTGTGTGCGCGCGCAGATCTGAGTGTGTGTGCATGCGCTAATCTGTGTGTGTGTGCGTGCTGATCTGAGTGTGTGTGTGCTCTGATCTGAGTATGTGTGCACGCAGATCAATGAGTGTGTGCGCGCTGATCTGTATGTGTGCGCACTGATCTGAGTGTGTGCGCGCTGATCTGTGTGTGTGCGCGCGCACTGATCTGTGTGTGTGTGCGTGCTGATCTGAGTGTGTGTGCGCGTGCTGATCTGAGTGTGTGTGCGCGCTTATCTCTGGGTGTGCGCATGCTCATCTGTGTGTGTGCGTGCTGACCTGAGTGTGCGCACGCTGATCTGAGTGTGTGTGCGTGCACTGATCTGAGTGTGTGCGTGCTGATCTGCGTGTGCGCATGCTGATCTGAGTGTGTGCGCACGCTGATCTGAGCGTGTGTGTGTGCAGATCTGAGTGTGTGTGGGTGCTGATCTGAGTGTGCGCGCATGCTGATATGAGTGTGTGTGCACGCTAATCTGAGTGTGTGAGCTGACCTGAGTGTGTGCGCACGCTGAACTGAGTGTGTCGGCGCTGATCTGAGTGTGTGCGCGCGCTTGTTTCTGGGTGTGCGCACGCTGATATGTGTGTGTGCGCGCTGACCTGAGTGTGCGTGCGCTGATCTGAGTGTGTGCTTGCACGCTGATGTGTGTGTGCGTGCAGATCTGAGAGTGTGTGCACGCTGATCTGTGAGTGTGTGTGCTGATCTGAGTGTGTGTGCTTGCACGCTGATGTGTGTGTGCGTGCAGATCTGAGTGTGTGTGCACGCTGATCTGTGTGTGCGCACTGATCTGAGCGTGTGTGTGTGTGCTGATCTGAGTGTGTGCGCAAGCTGATCTGAGTGTGTGTGGGTGCTGATCTGAGTGTGTGCGCATTCTGATATGAGTGTGTGCGCACTGATATGAGTGTGTGTGCATGCTGATCTGTGTGCGCGCTGATCTGAGTGTGTGTGCGCGCTGATCTGAGTGTGTGTGCGTGCTGATCTGAGTGTGTGTGCGCGCGCTGATCTGAGTGTGTGCGTGCTGATCTGAGTGTGTGTGTGCTCTGATCTGAGTATGTGTGCACGCAGATCAATGAGTGTGTGCGCGCTGATCTGTATGTGTGCGCACTGATCTGAGTGTGTGCGCGCTGATCTGTGTGTGTGTGCGCGCTTATCTCTGGGTGTGCGCATGCTCATCTGTGTGTGTGCGTGCTGACCTGAGTGTGTGCACGCTGATCTGAGTGTGTGTGCGTGCACTGATCTGAGTGTGTGTCGTGCAGATCTGAGTGTGTGCACGCTGATCTGTGTGTGCGCACTGATCTGAGTGTGTATGCGTGCGCTGATCTGAGTGTGTGTCGTGCAGATCTGAGTGTGTGCACGCTGATCTGTGTGTGCGCACTGATCTGAGTGTGTATGCGTGCACTGATCTGAGTGTGTGTCGTGCAGATCTGAGTGTGTGCACGCTGATCTGTGTGTGCGCACTGATCTGAGTGTGTATGCGTGCACTGATCTGAGTGTGTGTCGTGCAGATCTGAGTGTGTGCACGCTGATCTGTGTGTGCGCGCTGATCTGAGCGTGTGTGTGCGCTGATCTGAGTGTGTGCGCGCGCTGATCTGAGCGTGTGTGTGTGGGTGCTGATCTGAGTGTGTGCGCATGCTGATATGAGTGTGTGTGCACGCTTGTCTCTGGGTGTGCGTAAGCTGATCTGTGTGTGTGCGCTGATCTGAGTGTGTGTGCTTGCACGCTGATATGTGTGTGCGTGCAGATCTGAGTGTGTGTGCACGCTGATCTGTGTGTGTGTGCGCTGATCTGAGTGTGTGGGCTTGCACGCTGATGTGTGTGCGCGTGCAGATCTGAATGGGTGTGCACGCTGATCTGTGTGTGCGCCCGCTGATCTGAGTGTGTGTGCGCTGATCTGAGTGTGCGTGCACGCTGATCTGTGTGTGCGCGCTGATCTGTGTTTGTGTGTGTGCGTGCTGACCTGAGTGTGCGCGCGCTGATCTTTGGGTGCACACACTGATCTGAGTCTGTGTGTGCACGCTGATCTTGTGTGTGCGCTGATCTGAGTGTGTGCGCGCTGATCTGAATGTGTGTGCACGATGATCTGTGTGTACGCACTGATCTGAGCGTGTGTGTGCGCTGATCTGAGTGTGTGTGCGCGCTGATCTGAGTGTGTGTGCGTGCGCTGATCTGAGTGTGCACGCGCGCGCGCTGTGTGTGCGTGCAGATCTGAGTGTGTGTGCACACTGATCTGTGTGCGCGCGCTGATCTGAGCATGTGTGCACTGATCTGAGTGTGTGCGCTGACATGAGTGTGTGCGCACGCTGAACTGAGTGTGTTGGCGCGCTGATCTGTGTGTGTGCGCATGCTGATCTGAGTGTGTGTGCGCATGCTGATCTGAGTGTGTGTGCGCGCTGATCTGAGTGTGTGTGCACGCTGATCTGTGTGTGCGCGCTGAGCTGAGTGTGTGCGCGCTGATCTGTGTGTACGCGCTTATCTGTGTGCGCGCGCTGATCTGAGTGTGTGTGTGCGCTGATCTGTGTGCGCGAGCTGAGCAGAGTGTGTGCGCGCTGATGTGTGTGTGCGCACGCTGATCTGAGTGTGTGTGCACGCTAAATTGAGTGTGTGCGCACGCTGAATTGAGTGTGTTGGCGCGCTGATCTGTGTGTGTGCGCATGCTGATCTGAGTGTGTGTGCGCGCTGATCTGAGTGTGTGTGCACGCTGATCTGTGTGTGCGCGCTGAGCTGAGTGTGTGCGCGCTGATCTGTGTGTACGCGCTTATCTGTGTGTGCGCAGGCTGTTCTGAGTGTGTGTGCGCGCTGACCTGTGTGCGCGCGCTGATCTGAGTGTGTGTGTGCGCTGATATGTGTGTGCGAGCTGAGCAGAGTGTGTGCGCGCTGATGTGTGTGTGCGCACGCTGATCTGAGTGTGTGTGCACGCTAAATTGAGTGTGTGCGCACGCTGAATTGAGTGTGTTGGCGCGCTGATCTGTGTGTGTGCGCATGCTGATCTGAGTGTGTGTGCACGCTAAATTGAGTGTGTGCGCACGCTGAATTGAGTGTGTTGGCGCGCTGATCTGTGTGTGTGCGCATGCTGATCTGAGTGTGTGTGCGCGCTGATCTGAGTGTGTGTGCACGCTGATCTGAGTGTGTGTGCACGCTGATCTGTGTGTGCGCGCTGAGCTGAGTGTGCGCGCTGAGCTGAGTGTGCACGCTGATCTGTGTGTACGCGCTTATCTGTGTGTGTGCAGGCTGTTCTGAGTGTGTGTGCGTGCGCTGATCTGAGTGTGTGTGTGCGCTGATCTGTGTGTGCGAGCTGAGCAGAGTGTGTGCGCGCTGATGTGTGTGTGCGCACGCTGATCTGAGTGTGTGTGCACGCTAAATTGAGTGTGTGCGCACGCTGAACTGAGTGTGCGCGCGCTGAACTGAGTGTGTGCGCACTGATCTGTGTGGGCGCGCGCACTGATCTGAGTGTGTGTGCGCTGATCTGAGTGTGTGTGCACGCTGATCTGTGTGTGCGCGCTGATCTGAGTGTGTGCACGCTGATCTGTGTGTGCGCGCTTATCTGTGTGTGCGCACGGTGTTCTGAGTGTGTGTGCGCTGTTCTGAGTGTGTGTGCGCGCTGACCTGTGTGTGCGCTGATCTGAGTGTGTGTGCACGCTGATCTGTGTGTGCGCGCTGATCTGAGTGTGTGCACGCTGATCTGTGTGTGCGCGCTTATCTGTGTGTGCGCACGGTGTTCTGAGTGTGTGTGCGCTGTTCTGAGTGTGTGTGCGCGCTGACCTGTGTGTGCGCTGATCTGAGTGTGTGTGCGCATGCTGATCTGAGTGTATGTGCTGATCTGTGTGTGCGAGCTGAGCAGAGTGTGCGCGCTGATCTGTGTGTGTGCGCACGCTATATTGAGTGTGTGCGCATGCTGAACTGTGTGTGCGCGCTGATCTGTGTGTGCACGTGCACTGATCTGAGTGTGTGTGCGTGCGCTGATCTGAGTGTGTGCGCACGTGCTGATCTGAGTGTGTGCGCGTGCCGATCTGAGTGTGTGCGCACTGATCTGAGTGTGTGAGTGCAGATCTGTGTGTGTGTGCACTGATCTGAGTGTGTTTGCGTGCTGATGTGTATGTGCATACGCTGATCTGAGTGTGTGTGTGCGCGTTGATCTGTGTGTGTGCGCACGCTGATCTGAGTGTGTGTGTGTGTACGCTGATCTGGGTGTGTGCACGCTAATCTGCGTGTGTGCGCACGCGCTCATCTGTGTGTGTGCGCGCACTGAGCTGAGTGTGTGTGTGCACACGCTGATCTGAGTGTGTGTGCGCGTTGATGTGTGTGTGTGCGCTGATCTGAGTGTGTGCGTGCTGATCTGAGTGTGCGTGCTGATCTGAGTGTGTGCGCGCGCTGAATTGAGTGTGTGCACGCGCGTTGATCTGAGTGGGTGAGCGCGTGCTGATCTGAGTGTGTGTGCGTGTGCTGATTTGTGTGTGTGCGCGAGCTGATCTGAGTGTGCGCGCGCTGATCTGAGTGTGCGTGCACGCTGATCTGCGTGTGTGTGCACGTTGCTCTGAGTGTGTGTGCATGAGCTGATCTGTGTTTGCGTGTGCTGAACTGTGTGCACGCTGATCTGTATGTGTGCGCATGCTGATATGAGTGTGTGTGCGTGTGCTGATCTGTATGTGTGCTCGCTGATCTGTGTGTGTGCGCGCTGATCTGTGTGCACGCTGATCTGAGTGTGTGCGCGTGCTGATCTGAGTGTGTGCGCACGCTGATCTGAATGTGTGCGCGCTGATCTGAGTGTGTGCGTGCACGCTGATCTGTGTGTGTGCGCTCTGATCTGAGTGTGTGTGCACTGAGCTGAGTGTGTGTGTGCATGTGCTGATCTGTGTGTGTGCGCACACTGATCTGAGTGTGTGTGCACGTTGCTCTGAGTGTGTGTGTGCATGTGCTGATCTGTATGTGTGCTCGCTGATCTGTGTGTGTGCGCGCTGATCTGTGTGCACGCTGATCTGAGTGTGTGCGCGTGCTGATCTGAGTGTGTGCGCACGCTGATCTGAATGTGTGCGCGCTGATCTGAGTGTGTGCGTGCACGCTGATCTGTGTGTGTGCGCTCTGATCTGAGTGTGTGTGCACTGAGCTGAGTGTGTGTGTGCATGTGCTGATCTGTGTGTGTGCGCACACTGATCTGAGTGTGTGTGCACGTTGCTCTGAGTGTGTGTGTGCATGTGCTGATCTGTGTGTGTGCGCACACTGATCTGAGTGTGTGTGCACGTTGCTCTGAGTGTGTGTGCACGCTGATCTGAGTGTGTGTGCGTGTGCTGATCTGTGTGTGTGCTCGCTGATCTGTGTGTGTGCGCGCTGATCTGTGTGCACGCTGATCTGAGTGTGTGCGCGTGCTGATCTGAGTGTGTGCGCACACTGATCTGAGTGTGTGTGTGCTGATTTGAGAGTGTGCACACGCTGATCTGAATGTGTGCACGCTGATCTGAGTGCGTGTGTGCACGCTGATCTGGGTGTGTGCGCACTGATCTGAGTGTGTGTGCACTGAGCTGAGTGTGTGTGTGTGCATGTGCTGATCTGTGTGTGTGCGCTGATCTGTGTGTGCGCACACTGATCTGAGTGTGTGTGCACGTGCTGAGCTGAGTGTGTGTGCGCGCTGATCTGTGTGTGTGCACGTGCTGAGCGGAGTGGGTGCTCGCGCTGATCTGTGTGTGCACACGCTGATCTGAGTGTACGTGCGCTGATCTATGTGTGTGCGCACGCTGATCTGAGTGTGTGCGCGTGCGCTGATCTGAGTGTGTGTGCGCGCTGATTTGAGTGTGTGCATGTGTGCTGATCTGAGTGTGTGCGTGTGCTGATCTGTGTGAGCGTGCTGATCTGAATGTGTGCGCGCTGATCTGAGTGTGTGCGTGCACACTGATCTGTGTGTGCACGCGCTCTGATCTGAGTGTGTGCTTGCTGCTCTGTGTGTGCACGCGCTGATCTGTGTGCGCGCTGATCTGAGTGTGCGTGCACGTGCTGAGCTGAGTGTATGTGAGCACGCTGATCTGAGTCTGTGTGTGCGCTGATCTGAATGTGTGTGCACGCTGATCTGTGTGTGCGCGCTGATCTGTGTGTGTGCGTGCTGATGTGTATGTGCATACGCTGATCTGAGTGTGTGTGTGCGCGTGCTGATCTGAGTGTGTGCGCACGCTGATCTGAATGTGTGCGCGCTGATCTGAGTGTGTGCGTGCATGCTGATCTGTGTGTGTGCGCTCTGATCTGAGTGTGTGTGCACTGAGCTGAGTGTGTGTGTGCATGTGCTGATCTGTGTGTGTGCGCACAATGATCTGAGTGTGTGTGCACGTTGCTCTGAGTGTGTGGGCATGAGCTGATCTGTGTTTGCGTGTGCTGAACTGTGTGCACGCTGATCTGTATGTGTGCGCATGCTGATATGAGTGTGTGTGCGTGTGCTGATCTGTATGTGTGCTCGCTGATCTGTGTGTGTGCGCGCTGATCTGTGTGCGCGCTGATCTGTGTGCACGCTGATCTGAGTGTGTGAGCGTGCTGATCTGAGTGTGTGCGCACACTGATCTGAGTGTGTGCGTGTGCTGATTTGAGAGTGTGCGCACGCTGATCTGAATGTGTGCGCGCTGATCTGAGTGTGTGCGTGCACGCTGATCTGAGTGTGTGTGCAATGAGCTGAGTGTATGTGAGCACGCTGATCTGAGAGTCTGTGTGTGCACTGATCTGAATGTGTGTGCACGCTGATCTGTGTGTGTGCGGGCTGATCTGTGTGTGTGCGTGCTGATGTGTATGTGCATACACTGATCTGAGTGTGTGTGTGCGCGTTGATCTGTGTGTGTGCGCACGCTGATCTCAGTGTGTGTGTGTACGCTGATCTGGGTGCGTGCACGCTGATCTGAGTGTGTGCACACGCTGATCTGAGTGTGTGCGCATGCTGATCTGTGTGTGCGCACACTGATCTGAGTGTGTGTGCGCAGGCTGATCTGAGTGCGTGTGTGCACGCTGATCTGAGTGTGTGCGCGCTGATCTGAGTGTGTGCGCGCGCCCTGATCTGAGTGTGTGCACGCGCGCTGATCTGAGTGTGTGTGCGCACTGAGCTGAGTGTGTGTGTGCGCTGATGTGTGTGTGCACACGCTGGTCTGAGTGTGTGTTTGCGCGTTGATCTGAGTGTGTGTGTGTACGCTGATCTGGGTGTGTGTGCACTGATCTGAGTGTGTGTGCGTATGCTGATCTGAGTGTGCACATGCTGATCTGAGTGTGTGTGCACGCTGATCTGAGTGTGTGCGTGCGCTGAACTGAGTGTGTGCGTGCTGATCTGAGTGTGTGTGCACGCTGATCTGAGTGTGTGCGTGCGCTGAACTGAGTGTGTGCGCGCTGATCTGTGTGTGCGAGCTGAGCAGAGTGTGTGCGGCTGATCTGTGTGTGTGCGCACGCTGATCTGAGTGTGTGTGTGTGCGCTGATCTGAATGTGTGCACGCTGATCTGTGTGTGTGCGCGCTGATCTGTGTGTGTGCGTGCTGATGTGTATGTGCATACGCTGATCTGAGTGTGTGTGTGCGCGTTGATCTGTGTATGTGCGCACGCTGATCTCAGTGTGTGTGTGTACGCTGATCTGTGTGTGTGCACGCTGATCTGAGTGTGTGCACACGCTGATCTGAGTGTGTGTGCACGCTGATCTGGGTGTGTGCGCACTGATCTGAGTGTGTGCGCGCGCCCTGATCTGAGTGTGTGCACGCGCGCTGATCTGAGTGTGTGTGCGCACTGAGCTGAGTGTGTGTGTGCGCTGATGTGTGTGTGCACACGCTGGTCTGAGTGTGTGTTTGCGCGTCGATCTGAGTGTGTGTGTGTGTACGCTGATCTGGGTGTGTGTGCACTGATCTGAGTGTGTGTGCGTATGCTGATCTGAGTGTGCACATGCTGATCTGAGTGTGTGTGCACGCTGATCTGAGTGTGTGCATGCGCTGAACTGAGTGTGTGCGCGCTGATCTGTGTGTGCGAGCTGAGCAGAGTGTGTGCGGCTGATCTGTGTGTGTGCGCACGCTGATCTGAGTGTGTGTGTGTGCGCTGATCTGAATGTGTGTGCACGCTGATCTGTGTGTGTGCGCGCTGATCTTTGTGTGTGCGTGCTGATGTGTATGTGCATACGCTGATCTGAGTGTGTGTGTGCGCGTTGATCTGTGTGTGTGCGCACGCTGATCTCAGTGTGTGTGTGTACGCTGATCTGTGTGTGTGCACGCTGATCTGAGTGTGTGCACACGCTGATCTGAGTGTGTGTGCATGCTGATCTGGGTGTGTGCGCACTGATCTGAGTGTGTGCGCGCGCCCTGATCTGAGTGTGTGCACGCGCGCTGATCTGAGTGTGTGTGCGCACTGAGCTGAGTGTGTGTGTGCGCTGATGTGTGTGTGCACACGCTGGTCTGAGTGTGTGTTTGCGCGTCGATCTGAGTGTGTGTGTGTGTACGCTGATCTGGGTGTGTGTGCACTGATCTGAGTGTGTGTGCGTATGCTGATCTGAGTGTGCACATGCTGATCTGAGTGTGTGTGCACGCTGATCTGAGTGTGTGCATGCGCTGAACTGAGTGTGTGCGCGCTGATCTGTGTGTGCGAGCTGAGCAGAGTGTGTGCGGCTGATCTGTGTGTGTGCGCACGCTGATCTGAGTGTGTGTGTGTGCGCTGATCTGAATGTGTGTGCACACGCTGATCTGAGTGTGTGCGCATGCTGATCTGGGTGTGTGCGCACTGATCTGAGTGTGTGCGCGCGCCCTGATCTGAGTGTGTGCACGCGCGCTGATCTGAGTGTGTGTGCGCACTGAGCTGAGTGTGTGTGTGCGCTGATGTGTGTGTGTGCGTGCTGATGTGTATGTGCATACGCTGATCTGAGTGTGTGTGTGCACGTTGATCTGTGTGTGTGCGCACGCTGATCTCAGTGTGTGTGTGTACGCTGATCTGTGTGTGTGCACGCTGATCTGAGTGTGTGCACACGCTGATCTGAGTGTGTGCGCATGCTGATCTGGGTGTGTGCGCACTGATCTGAGTGTGTGCGCGCGCCCTGATCTGAGTGTGTGCACGCGCGCTGATCTGAGTGTGTGTGCGCACTGAGCTGAGTGTGTGTGTGCGCTGATGTGTGTGTGCACACGCTGGTCTGAGTGTGTATTTGCGCGTCGATCTGAGTGTGTGTGTGTGTACGCTGATCTGGGTGTGTGTGCACTGATCTGAGTGTGTGTGCGTATGCTGATCTGAGTGTGCACATGCTGATCTGAGTGTGTGTGCACGCTGATCTGAGTGTGTGCATGCGCTGAACTGAGTGTGTGCGCGCTGATCTGTGTGTGCGAGCTGAGCAGAGTGTGTGCGGCTGATCTGTGTGTGTGTGTACGCTGATCTGTGTGTGTGCGCTCTGGTCTGAGTGTGTGTGCACTGAGCTGAGTGTGTGTGTGTGTGCATGTGCTGATCTGTGTGTGTGTGCGCTGATCTGTGTGTGCGCACACACTGATCTGAGTGTGTGTGCACGTGCTGATCTGAGTGTGTGTGCGTGCTGATCTGTGTGTGCGTTGATCTGTGTGTGTGCACACACGCTGATCTAGGTGTGTGCACGTGCTGAGCTGAGTGGGTGCTCGCGCTGATCTGTGTGTGCACATGCTGATCTGAGTGTGCGCGCGCTGATCTATGTGTGTGCGCACGCTGATCTGAGTGTGTGTGCGTGCGCTGATCTGGGTGTGTGTGCACTGATCTGAGTGTGTGTGCGTATGCTGATCTGAGTGTGCACATGCTGATCTGAGTGTGTGTGCACGCTGATCTGAGTGTGTGCGTGCGCTGAACTGAGTGTGTGCGTGCTGATCTGAGTGTGTGTGCACGCTGATCTGAGTGTGTGCGTGCGCTGAACTGAGTGTGTGCGCGCTGATCTGTGTGTGCGAGCTGAGCAGAGTGTGTGCGGCTGATCTGTGTGTGTGCGCACGCTGATCTGAGTGTGTGTGTGTGCGCTGATCTGAATGTGTGCACGCTGATCTGTGTGTGTGCGCGCTGATCTGTGTGTGTGCATGCTGATGTGTATGTGCATACGCTGATCTGAGTGTGTGTGTGCGCGTTGATCTGTGTATGTGCGCACGCTGATCTCAGTGTGTGTGTGTACGCTGATCTGTGTGTGTGCACGCTGATCTGAGTGTGTGCACACGCTGATCTGAGTGTGTGTGCACGCTGATCTGGGTGTGTGCGCACTGATCTGAGTGTGTGCGCGCGCCCTGATCTGAGTGTGTGCACGCGCGCTGATCTGAGTGTGTGTGCGCACTGAGCTGAGTGTGTGTGTGCGCTGATGTGTGTGTGCACACGCTGGTCTGAGTGTGTGTTTGCGCGTCGATCTGAGTGTGTGTGTGTGTACGCTGATCTGGGTGTGTGTGCACTGATCTGAGTGTGTGTGCGTATGCTGATCTGAGTGTGCACATGCTGATCTGAGTGTGTGTGCACGCTGATCTGAGTGTGTGCATGCGCTGAACTGAGTGTGTGCGCGCTGATCTGTGTGTGCGAGCTGAGCAGAGTGTGTGCGGCTGATCTGTGTGTGTGCGCACGCTGATCTGAGTGTGTGTGTGTGCGCTGATCTGAATGTGTGTGCACGCTGATCTGTGTGTGTGCGCGCTGATCTGTGTGTGTGCGTGCTGATGTGTATGTGCATACGCTGATCTGAGTGTGTGTGTGCGCGTTGATCTGTGTGTGTGCGCACGCTGATCTCAGTGTGTGTGTGTACGCTGATCTGTGTGTGTGCACGCTGATCTGAGTGTGTGCACACGCTGATCTGAGTGTGTGTGCATGCTGATCTAGGTGTGTGCGCACTGATCTGAGTGTGTGCGCGCGCCCTGATCTGAGTGTGTGCACGCGCGCTGATCTGAGTGTGTGTGCGCACTGAGCTGAGTGTGTGTGTGCGCTGATGTGTGTGTGCACACGCTGGTCTGAGTGTGTGTTTGCGCGTCGATCTGACTGTGTGTGTGTGTACGCTGATCTGGGTGTGTGTGCACTGATCTGAGTGTGTGTGCGTATGCTGATCTGAGTGTGCACATGCTGATCTGAGTGTGTGTGCACGCTGATCTGAGTGTGTGCATGCGCTGAACTGAGTGTGTGCGCGCTGATCTGTGTGTGCGAGCTGAGCAGAGTGTGTGCGGCTGATCTGTGTGTGTGCGCACGCTGATCTGAGTGTGTGTGTGTGCGCTGATCTGAATGTGTGTGCACGCTGATCTGTGTGTGTGCGCGCTGATCTGTGTGTGTGCGTGCTGATGTGTATGTGCATACGCTGATCTGAGTGTGTGTGTGCACGTTGATCTGTGTGTGTGCGCACGCTGATCTCAGTGTGTGTGTGTACGCTGATCTGTGTGTGTGCACGCTGATCTGAGTGTGTGCACACGCTGATCTGAGTGTGTGCGCATGCTGATCTGGGTGTGTGCGCACTGATCTGAGTGTGTGCGCGCGCCCTGATCTGAGTGTGTGCACGCGCGCTGATCTGAGTGTGTGTGCGCACTGAGCTGAGTGTGTGTGCGCTGATGTGTGTGTGCACACGCTGGTCTGAGTGTGTATTTGCGCGTCGATCTGAGTGTGTGTGTGTGTACGCTGATCTGGGTGTGTGTGCACTGATCTGAGTGTGTGTGCGTATGCTGATCTGAGTGTGCACATGCTGATCTGAGTGTGTGTGCACGCTGATCTGAGTGTGTGCATGCGCTGAACTGAGTGTGTGCGCGCTGATCTGTGTGTGCGAGCTGAGCAGAGTGTGTGCGGCTGATCTGTGTGTGTGTGTACGCTGATCTGTGTGTGTGCGCTCTGATCTGAGTGTGTGTGCACTGAGCTGAGTGTGTGTGTGTGTGCATGTGCTGATCTGTGTGTGTGTGCGCTGATCTGTGTGTGCGCACACACTGATCTGAGTGTGTGTGCACGTGCTGATCTGAGTGTGTGTGCATGCTGATCTGTGTGTGCGTTGATCTGTGTGTGTGCACACACGCTGATCTAGGTGTGTGCACGTGCTGAGCTGAGTGGGTGCTCGCGCTGATCTGTGTGTGCACATGCTGATCTGAGTGTGCGCGCGCTGATCTATGTGTGTGCGCACGCTGATCTGAGTGTGTGTGCGTGCGCTGATCTGGGTGTGTGTGCACTGATCTGAGTGTGTGTGCGTATGCTGATCTGAGTGTGCACATGCTGATCTGAGTGTGTGTGCACGCTGATCTGAGTGTGTGCGTGCGCTGAACTGAGTGTGTGCGTGCTGATCTGAGTGTGTGTGCACGCTGATCTGAGTGTGTGCGTGCGCTGAACTGAGTGTGTGCGCGCTGATCTGTGTGTGCGAGCTGAGCAGAGTGTGTGCGGCTGATCTGTGTGTGTGCGCACGCTGATCTGAGTGTGTGTGTGTGCGCTGATCTGAATGTGTGCACGCTGATCTGTGTGTGTGCGCGCTGATCTGTGTGTGTGCGTGCTGATGTGTATGTGCATACGCTGATCTGAGTGTGTGTGTGCGCGTTGATCTGTGTATGTGCGCACGCTGATCTCAGTGTGTGTGTGTACGCTGATCTGTGTGTGTGCACGCTGATCTGAGTGTGTGCACACGCTGATCTGAGTGTGTGTGCACGCTGATCTGGGTGTGTGCGCACTGATCTGAGTGTGTGCGCGCGCCCTGATCTGAGTGTGTGCACGCGCGCTGATCTGAGTGTGTGTGCGCACTGAGCTGAGTGTGTGTGTGCGCTGATGTGTGTGTGCACACGCTGGTCTGAGTGTGTGTTTGCGCGTCGATCTGAGTGTGTGTGTGTGTACGCTGATCTGGGTGTGTGTGCACTGATCTGAGTGTGTGTGCGTATGCTGATCTGAGTGTGCACATGCTGATCTGAGTGTGTGTGCACGCTGATCTGAGTGTGTGCATGCGCTGAACTGAGTGTGTGCGCGCTGATCTGTGTGTGCGAGCTGAGCAGAGTGTGTGCGGCTGATCTGTGTGTGTGCGCACGCTGATCTGAGTGTGTGTGTGTGCGCTGATCTGAATGTGTGTGCACGCTGATCTGTGTGTGTGCGCGCTGATCTGTGTGTGTGCGTGCTGATGTGTATGTGCATACGCTGATCTGAGTGTGTGTGTGCGCGTTGATCTGTGTGTGTGCGCACGCTGATCTCAGTGTGTGTGTGTACGCTGATCTGTGTGTGTGCACGCTGATCTGAGTGTGTGCACACGCTGATCTGAGTGTGTGTGCATGCTGATCTGGGTGTGTGCGCACTGATCTGAGTGTGTGCGCGCGCCCTGATCTGAGTGTGTGCACGCGCGCTGATCTGAGTGTGTGTGCGCACTGAGCTGAGTGTGTGTGTGCGCTGATGTGTGTGTGCACACGCTGGTCTGAGTGTGTGTTTGCGCGTCGATCTGAGTGTGTGTGTGTGTACGCTGATCTGGGTGTGTGTGCACTGATCTGAGTGTGTGTGCGTATGCTGATCTGAGTGTGCACATGCTGATCTGAGTGTGTGTGCACGCTGATCTGAGTGTGTGCATGCGCTGAACTGAGTGTGTGCGCGCTGATCTGTGTGTGCGAGCTGAGCAGAGTGTGTGCGGCTGATCTGTGTGTGTGCGCACGCTGATCTGAGTGTGTGTGTGTGCGCTGATCTGAATGTGTGTGCACGCTGATCTGTGTGTGTGCGCGCTGATCTGTGTGTGTGCGTGCTGATGTGTATGTGCATACGCTGATCTGAGTGTGTGTGTGCGCGTTGATCTGTGTGTGTGCGCACGCTGATCTCAGTGTGTGTGTGTACGCTGATCTGTGTGTGTGCACGCTGATCTGAGTGTGTGCACACGCTGATCTGAGTGTGTGCGCATGCTGATCTGGGTGTGTGCGCACTGATCTGAGTGTGTGCGCGCGCCCTGATCTGAGTGTGTGCACGCGCGCTGATCTGAGTGTGTGTGCGCACTGAGCTGAGTGTGTGTGTGCGCTGATGTGTGTGTGCACACGCTGGTCTGAGTGTGTATTTGCGCGTCGATCTGAGTGTGTGTGTGTGTACGCTGATCTGGGTGTGTGTGCACTGATCTGAGTGTGTGTGCGTATGCTGATCTGAGTGTGCACATGCTGATCTGAGTGTGTGTGCACGCTGATCTGAGTGTGTGCATGCGCTGAACTGAGTGTGTGCGCGCTGATCTGTGTGTGCGAGCTGAGCAGAGTGTGTGCGGCTGATCTGTGTGTGTGTGTACGCTGATCTGTGTGTGTGCGCTCTGATCTGAGTGTGTGTGCACTGAGCTGAGTGTGTGTGTGTGTGCATGTGCTGATCTGTGTGTGTGTGCGCTGATCTGTGTGTGCGCACACACTGATCTGAGTGTGTGTGCACGTGCTGATCTGAGTGTGTGTGCGTGCTGATCTGTGTGTGCGTTGATCTGTGTGTGTGCACACACGCTGATCTAGGTGTGTGCACGTGCTGAGCTGAGTGGGTGCTCGCGCTGATCTGTGTGTGCACATGCTGATCTGAGTGTGCGCGCGCTGATCTATGTGTGTGCGCACGCTGATCTGAGTGTGTGTGCGTGCGCTGATCTGAGTGTGTGCGCGCTGATCTGAGTGTGTGCATGTGTGCTGATCTGAGTGTGTGCGTGTGCTGATCTGTCTGAGCGTGCTGATCTGAATGTGTGCGCGCTGATCTGAGTGTGCGTGCACACTGATCTGTGTGTGCACGCGCTCTGATCTGAGTGTGTGCGTGCTGCTCTGTGTGTGCACGTGCTGATCTGTGTGTGTGCGCTGATCTGTGTGCGCGCTGATCTGAGTGTGTGTGCACGCTGATCTATGTGTGCGTGCACATGCTGAGCTGAGTGTATGTGAGCACGCTGATCTGAGAGTCTGTGTGTGCGCTGATCTGAATGGGTGTGCACGCTGATCTGTGTGTGTGCGCGCTGATCTGTGTGTGTGCGCTGATCTGTGTGTGTGCGTGCTGATGTGTATGTGCATACGCTGATCTGAGTGTGTGTGTGCGCGTTGATCTGTGTGTGTGCGCACGCTGATCTCAGTGTGTGTGTGTACGCTGATCTGTGTGTGTGCACGCTGATCTGAGTGTGTGCACACGCTGATCTGAGTGTGTGCGCATGCTGATATGGGTGTGTGCGCACTGATCTGAGTGTGTGCGCGCGCCCTGATCTGAGTGTGTGCACGCGCGCTGATCTGAGTGTGTGTGCGCACTGAGCTGAGTGTGTGTGTGCGCTGATGTGTGTGTGCACACGCTGGTCTGAGTGTGTGTTTGCGCGTCGATCTGAGTGTGTGTGTGTGTACGCTGATCTGGGTGTGTGTGCACTGATCTGAGTGTGTGTGCGTATGCTGATCTGAGTGTGCACATGCTGATCTGAGTGTGTGTGCACGCTGATCTGAGTGTGTGCATGCGCTGAACTGAGTGTGTGCGCGCTGATCTGTGTGTGCGAGCTGAGCAGAGTGTGTGCGGCTGATCTGTGTGTGTGTGTGCGCTCTGATCTGAGTGTGTGTGCACTGAGCTGAGTGTGTGTGTGCATGTGCTGATCTGTGTGTGTGTGCGCTGATCTGTGTGTGCGCACACTGATCTGAGTGTGTGTGCACGTGCTGAGCTGAGTGTGTGTGCGTTGATCTGTGTGTGTGCACACACGCTGATCTAGGTGTGTGCACGTGCTGAGCTGAGTGGGTGCTCGCGCTGATCTGTGTGTGCACATGCTGATCTGAGTGTGCGTGTGCTGATCTATGTGTGTGCGCACGCTGATCTGAGTGTGTGTGCGTGCGCTGATCTGAGTGTGTGCGCGCTGATCTATGTGTGTGCGCACGCTGATCTGAGTGTGTGTGCGTGCGCTGATCTGAGTGTGTGCGCGCTGATCTGAGTGTGTGCATGTGTGCTGATCTGAATGTGTGCGTGTGCTGATCTGTCTGAGCGTGCTGATCTGAATGTGTGCGCGCTGATCTGAGTGTGCGTGCACACTGATCTGTGTGTGCACGCGCTCTGATCTGAGTGTGTGCGTGCTGCTCTGTGTGTGCACGCGCTGATCTGTGTGTGTGCGCTGATCTGAGTGTGTGTGCACGCTGATCTATGTGTGCGTGCACATGCTGAGCTGAGTGTATGTGAGCACGCTGATCTGAGAGTCTGTGTGTGCGCTGATCTGAATGGGTGTGCACGCTGATCTGTGTGTGTGCGCGCTGATCTGTGTGTGCGCGCTGATCTGTGTGTGTGCGTGCTGATGTGTATGTGCATACGCTGATCTGAGTGTGTGTGTGCGCGTTGATCTGTGTGTGTGTGCACTGAGCTGAGTGTGTGTGTGCTGATCTGTGTGTGCGCGCGCTGATCTGTGTGTGCGAATGTGCTGAGCTGTGTGTGTGCGCTGATCTGTGTGTGTGCATGCACGCTGATCTGAGTGTGTGTGCACGTGCTGAGCTGAGTGGGTGCTCGCGCTGATGTGTGTGTGCAAACGCTGATCTATGTGTGTGCGCACGCTGATCTGAGTGTGTGCGCACGCTGATCTGAGTGTGTGCGCACACTGATCTGAGTGTGTGTGCGTGCGCTGACCTGAGTGTGTGTGCGTTTATCTGTGTGTGCATGCTGATCTGAGTGTGTGCGCACTGATGTGAGTGTGTGCGTGCACGCTGATCTGTGTGTGTGCGCTCTGAGCTGAGTGTGTGTGCACATGTGCTGATCTGTGTGTGCACATGTGCTGATCTGTGTGTGTGCGTGCTGATCTGAGTGTGTGTGCACGCTGATCTGAGTGTGTGCATGTGTGCTGATCTGAGTGTGTGCATGTGCTGAGCTGAGTTTGTGTGCGCGCGCTGATCTGAGAGTGTGCGCGTGTGCTGATCTGAGTGTGTGCGCACACGCTGATCTCTGTGTGCGCACACGCTGATCTGAGTGTGCGCGCGCGCTGATCTGAGTGTGTGCGCGTGTGCTGATCTGAGTGTGTGCATGCACACTGATCTGTGTGTGCACGCGCTCTGATCTGAGTGTGTGCGTGCTGCTCTGTGTGTGCACGCGCTGATCTGTGTGTGGGCGCTGATCTGTGTGCGCGCTGATCTGAGTGTGTGTGCACGCTGATCTATGTGTGCGTGCACGTGCTGAGCTGAGTGTATGTGAGCACGCTGATCTGAGAGTCTGTGTGTGCGCTGATCTGAATGGGTGTGCACGCTGATCTGTGTGTGTGCGCGCTGACCTGTGTGTGTGCGCGCTGATCTGTGTGTGCGCGCTGATCTGTGTGTGTGCGTGCTGATGTGTATGTGCATACGCTGATCTGAGTGTGTGTGTGCGCGTTGATCTGTGTTGTGCACGCTGATCTGAGTGTGTGCACGCTGATCTGAGTGTGTGCACACGCTGATCTGAGTGTGTGCGCATGATCTGTGTGTGCGCACACTGATCTGAGTGTGTGTGCATGCGCTGATCTGAGTGCGTGTGTGCACGCTGATCTGGGTGTGTGCGCACTGATCTGAGTGTGTGCGCGCGCTGATGTGTGTGTGCACACGCTGGTCTGAGTGTGTGTTTGCGCGTTGATCTGAGTATGTGTGTGTGTACGCTGATCTGGGTGTGTGTGCACTGATCTGAGTGTGTGTGCGCATGCTGATCTGAGTGTGCGCATGCTGATCTGAGTGTGCACATGCTGATCTGAGTGTGTGTGCACACTGATCTGAGTGTGTGCGTGCGCTGAACTGAGTGTGTGCGCGCCGATCTGTGTGTGCGGCTGATCTGTGTGTGTGCGCACGCTGATCTGAGTGTGTGTGCGCGTTGATCTGTGTGTGTGTGTACGCTGATCTGGGTGTGTGCGCGCTGATCTGAATGTATGCACGCACGCTGATCTGTGTGTGCGCGCGCTGATCTGAGTGTGTGTGCGCGCTGATCTGAGTGTGTGTGCGCGCTGATCTGAGTGTGCGGGCTGATATGAGTGTGTGTGCACACTGATCTGCGTGTGTGTGCACGTTGCTCTGAGTGGGCGTGCATGTGATCTGTGTGTGTGTGCGCTGATCTGTGTGTTTGCGTGTGCTGAACTGTGTGCGCGCTGATCTGTATGTGCGCATGCTGATATGTGTGTGTGTGTGTGCTGATCTGTGTGCGCGCTGATCTGAGTGTGTGCGCTGATCTGTGTGTGCGCACTGATCTGTGTGTGCGCACTGATCTGAGTGTGTGTGGGTGCTGATTTGAGTGTGTGTGCACGCTGATCTGAGTGTGTGGGTGCTGATTTGAGAGTGTGCACGCTTATCTCTGTGTGCGCGCATGCTGATCTGTGTGTGTGCGTGCTGATCTGAGTGTGTGCATGCTGATCTGAGTGTGTGTGCATGCTGATCTGAGTGTGTGTGCGTGCTGATCTGAGTGTGTGTGCGTGCTGATCTGAGTGTGTGCGTGCTGATCTGAGTGTGTGTGCGTGCTGATCTGAGTGTGTGTGCGCTGATCTGAGTGTGTGTGCGCATGCTGATCTGAGTGTGTGCGTGCACGCTGATCTGTGTGTGTGTGCACTGATCTGAGTGTGTGCGTGCACGCTGATCTGTGTGTGTGTGCACTGATCTGAGTGTGTGGGTGCTGATTTGAGAGTGTGCACGCTTATCTCTGTGCGCGCATGCTGATCTGTGTGTGTGTGCGTGCTGATCTGAGTGTGTGTGCGCTGATCTGAATGTGTGGGTGCTGATTTGAGAGTGTGCACGCTTATCTCTGTGTGCGCGCATGCTGATCTGTGTGTGTGTGCGTGCTGATCTGAGTGTGTGTGCGTGCTGATCTGAGTATGTGTGCATGCTGATCTGAGTGTGTGTGCGTGCTGATCTGAGTGTGTGTGCATGCTGATCTGAGTGTGTGTGCGCTGATCTGAGTGTGTGTGCGTGCTGATCTGAGTGTGTGCATGCTGATCTGAGTGTGCGCATGCTGATATGTGTGTGTGTGTGCGTGCTGATCTGTGTGCGCGCTGATCTGAGTGTGTGCGCTGATCTGTGTGTGCGCACTGATCTGTGTGTGCGCACTGATCTGTGTGTGTGCGTGCTGATCTGAGTGTGTGCGCACGCTGATATGAGTGTGTGTGGGTGCTGATTTGAGTGTGTGCGCACGCTGATCTGAGTGTGTGTGCGCTGATCTGAGTGTGTGGGTGCTGATTTGAGAGTGTGCACGCTTATCTCTGTGTGCGCGCATGCTGATCTGTGTGTGTGTGCGTGCTGATCTGAGTGTGTGCATGCTGATCTGAGTGTGTGTGCATGCTGATCTGAGTGTGTGTGCGTGCTAATCTGAGTGTGTGTGCATGCTGATCTGAGTGTGTGCGTGCTGATCTGAGTGTGTGTGCATGCTGATCTGTGTGTGTGCGTGCTGATCTGTGTGTGTGTGCGCATCCTGATCTGAATGTGTGCGCACTGATCTGAGTGTGTGCGTGCACGCTGATCTGTGTGTGTGTGCACTGATCTGAGTGTGTGCGTGCACGCTGATCTGTGTGTGTGTGCACTGATCTGAGTGTGTGGATGCTGATTTGAGAGTGTGCAAGCTTATCTCTGTGTGCGCGCATGCTGATCTGTGTGTGTGTGCGTGCTGATCTGAGTGTGTGTGCGTGCTGATCTGAGTGTTTGTGCGTGCTGATCTGAGTGTGTGTGCATGCTGATCTGAGTGTGTGTGCGTGCTGATCTGAGTGTGTGTGCGTGCTGATCTGAGTGTGTGCGCTGATCTGAGTGTGTGTGCGTGCTGATCTGAGTGTGTGTGCGTGCTGATCTGAGTGTTTGTGCGTGCTGATCTGAGTGTGTGTGCATGCTGATCTGAGTGTGTGTGCGTGCTGATCTGAGTGTGTGTGCGTGCTGATCTGAGTGTGTGTGCGCTGATCTGAGTGTGTGTGCGTGCTGATCTGAGTGTGTGTGCGTGCTGATCTGAGTGTGTGCATGCTGATCTGAGTGTGCGCATGCTGATCTGTGTGCGCGCTGATCTGAGTGTGTGCGCTGATCTGTGTGTGCGCACTGATCTGTGTGTGCGCACTGATCTGAGTGTGTGTGCGTGCTGATCTGAGTGTGTGCGCACGCTGATATGAGTGTGTGTGCGTGCTGATTTGAGTGTGTGCGCACGCTGATCTGAGTGTGTGTGCGCTGATCTGAGTGTGTGGGTGCTGATTTGAGAGTGTGCACGCTTATCTCTGTGTGCGCGCATGCTGATCTGAGTGTGTGCATGCTGATCTGAGTGTGTGTGCATGCTGATCTGAGTGTGTGTGCGTGCTGATCTGAGTGTGTGTGCATGCTGATCTGAGTGTGTGTGCGTGCTGATCTGAGTGTGTGTGCGTGCTGATCTGAGTGTGTGTGCGTGCTGATCTGTGTGTGTGTGTGCTGATCTGAGTGTGTGCGTGCTGATCTGTGTGTGTGTGCGTGCTGATCTGAGTGTGTGTGCGTGCTGATCTGAGTGTGTGCGTGCTGATCTGAGTGTGTGTGCGCATGCTGATCTGAATGTGTGTGCACTGATCTGAGTGTGTGCGTGCACGCTGATCTGTGTGTGTGTGCACTGATCTGAGTGTGTGCGTGCACGCTGATCTGTGTGTGTGTGCACTGATCTGAGTGTGTGGGTGCTGATTTGAGAGTGTGCACGCTTATCTCTGTGTGCGCGCATGCTGATCTGTGTGTGTGTGCGTGCTGATCTGAGTGTGTGTGCGCTGATCTGAGTGTGTGGGTGCTGATTTGAGAGTGTGCACGCTTATCTCTGTGTGCGCGCATGCTGATCTGTGTGTGTGTGCGTGCTGATCTGAGTGTGTGCGTGCTGATCTGAGTGTGTGTGCGTGCTGATCTGAGTGTGTGTGCGTGCTGATCTGAGTGTGTGCGTGCTGATCTGAGTGTGTGTGCGCATGCTGATCTGAATGTGTGTGCACTGATCTGAGTGTGTGCGTGCACGCTGATCTGTGTGTGTGTGCACTGATCTGAGTGTGTGCGTGCACGCTGATCTGTGTGTGTGTGCACTGATCTGAGTGTGTGGGTGCTGATTTGAGAGTGTGCACGCTTATCTCTGTGTGCGCGCATGCTGATCTGTGTGTGTGTGCGTGCTGATCTGAGTGTGTGTGCGCTGATCTGAGTGTGTGGGTGCTGATTTGAGAGTGTGCACGCTTATCTCTGTGTGCGCGCATGCTGATCTGTGTGTGTGTGCGTGCTGATCTGAGTGTGTGCGTGCTGATCTGAGTGTGTGTGCGTGCTGATCTGAGTGTGTGTGCGTGCTGATCTGAGTGTGTGCGCTGATCTGAGTGTGTGTGCTGATCTGAGTATGTGCATGCTGATCTGAGTGTGTGTGCGCATGCTGATCTGAATGTGTGTGCACTGATCTGAGTGTGTGCGTGCACGCTGATCTGTGTGTGTGTGCACTGAGCTGAGTGTGTGTGTGCTGATCTGTGTGTGCGCGCGCTGATCTGTGTGTGCGAATGTGCTGAGCTGTGTGTGTGCGCTGATCTGTGTGTGTGCATGCACGCTGATCTGAGTGTGTGTGCACATGCTGAGCTGAGTGGGTGCTCGCGCTGATCTGTGTGTGCAAACGCTGATCTGAGTGTGTGCATGCTGATCTGAGTGTGTGTGCATGCTGATCTGAGTGTGTGTGCGTGCTGATCTGAGTGTGTGTGCATGCTGATCTGAGTGTGTGTGCGTGCTGATCTGAGTGTGTGTGCGTGCTGATCTGAGTGTGTGTGCGTGCTGATCTGGGTGTGTGTGCGTGCTGATCTGGGTGTGTGTGTGTGCTGATCTGAGTGTGTGCGTGCTGATCTGAGTGTGTGTGCGTGCTGATCTGAGTGTGTGTGCGTGCTGATCTGAGTGTGTGCGTGCTGATCTGAGTGTGTGTGCGCATGCTGATCTGAATGTGTGCGCACTGATCTGAGTGTGTGCGTGCACGCTGATCTGTGTGTGTGTGCACTGATCTGAGTGTGTAGGTGCTGATTTGAGAGTGTGCACGCTTATCTCTGTGTGCGCGCATGCTGATCTGTGTGTGTGTGCGTGCTGATCTGAGTGTGTGTGCGCTATCTGAGTGTGTGGGTGCTGATTTGAGAGTGTGCACGCTTATCTCTGTGTGCGCGCATGCTGATCTGTGTGTGTGCGTGCTGATCTGAGTGTGTGTGCGTGCTGATCTGAGTGTGTGTGCGTGCTGATCTGAGTGTGTGTGCATGCTGATCTGAGTGTGTGTGCGTGCTGATCTGAGTGTGTGTGCGTGCTGATCTGAGTGTGTGTGCGCTGATCTGAGTGTGTGCGTGCTGATCTGAGTATGTGCATGCTGATCTGAGTGTGTGTGCGCATGCTGATCTGAATGTGTGCGCACTGATCTGAGTGTGTGCGTGCACGCTGATCTGTGTGTGTGTGCACTGAGCTGAGTGTGTGTGTGCTGATCTGTGTGTGCGCGCGCTGATCTGTGTGTGCGAATGTGCTGAGCTGTGTGTGTGCGCTGATCTGTGTGTGTGCATGCACGCTGATCTGAGTGTGTGTGCACGTGCTGAGCTGAGTGGGTGCTCGCGCTGATCTGTGTGTGCAAACGCTGATCTGAGTGTGCGCGCGCTGATCTATGTGTGTGCGCACGCTGATCTGAGTGTGTGCGCACGCTGATCTGAGTGTGTGCGCACGCTGATCTGAGTGTGTGTGCGTGCGCTGACCTGAGTGTGTGCGCGTTTATCTGTGTGTGCATGCTGATCTGAGTGTGTGCGCACTGATCTGAGTGTGTGCGTGCACGCTGATCTGTGTGTGTGCGCTCTGAGCTGAGTGTGTATGCACGTGCTGATCTGTGTGTGCACATGTGCTGATCTGTGTGTGTGCGTGCTGATCTGAGTGTGTGTGCACGCTGATCTGAGTGTGTGCACGTGTGCTGATCTGAGTGTGTGTGCATGTGCTGAGCTGAGTTTGTGTGCGCGCGCTGATCTGAGAGTGTGCGCGTGTGCTGATCTGAGTGTGTGCGCGCATGCTGATCTGAGTGTGTGCGCACACGCTGATCTCTGTGTGCGCACACGCTGATCTGAGTGTGCGCGCGCGCTGATCTGAGTGTGTGCGCGTGTGCTGATCTGAGTGTGTGCGTGCGTGCTGATCTGAGTGTGTGTGCATGTGATCTGTGTGCGCGCCTGCAGATCTGACTGTGTGCGTGCTGATCTGAGTGTGTGCGTGCTGATCTGAGTGTGCGTGCGCGCTGATCTGTGTGCGCGTGCTGAGCTGAGTGCGTGCTGATCTGAGTGTGTGCGTTGATCTGTGTGCGCACGCTGAGCGCGTGCTGATCTGAGTGTGTGTGTGCGCACTGATCTGAGAGTGTGCGCGCGCTGATCTGAGTGTGGGTTCGTGTGTTGATCTGAGTGTGTGCGCGCTGATCTGAGTGTGCGTGCTGATCTGAGTGTGTGCGCACTGATTTGTGTATGTGCGTGCTGATCTGTGTGTGGGTTTGCGTGCTGACCTGAGTGTGTGCGCATGCTGATTCGTGGGTGTGCGCTGATCTGAGTGTGTGTGGGTGCACTGATGTGTGTGTGCGTGCTGATCTGTGTGTGCGTGCTGATCTGAGTGCGTGCAGATCTGTGTGTGTGTGCATGCTGATCTGAGTGTGTGTGGGCGCGCTGATCTGTGTGTGCGTGCTGATCTGAGCGTGCGCTGATCTGTGTGCGCGGGCGCTGATCTGTGTGTGTACACATCTGTGTGTGTGCGCGCTGATCTGAGTGTGTGTGCACGCTGATCTGTATGCACGCTGATCTGAGTGTGTGTGGGCGCACTGATCTGTGTGTGCGTGCTGATCTGAGCGTGTGCGCATGCTGATCTGTGTGTGCGTGCCGATCTGAGTGTGTACACATCTGTGTGTGTGCGCGCTGATCTGAGTGTGCGCACGCTGATCTGTATACACGCTGATGTGTGTGCGTGCTGATTTGTGTGCGCGCGCGCTGATTTGTGTATGTGCGCGCTGATCTGTGTGTGCGTGCTGATCTGTGTGTGCACACGCTGATTTGTGTGTGTGCATGCTGATCTGTGCATGCGCTGTGTACGTGCGCTGATCTGTGTGTGCGTGCTGATCTGTGTGTGCATGCACTGATCTGTGTGTGTGTGTACGCTGATCTGTGTATGTGCGCGCGCTGATTTGTGTATGTGCGCACTGATTAGTGTGTGTGTGCATGCTGATCTGTGCACGTGCTGATCTGTGTCCGCGCGCTGATCTGTGTGTGTCGGTGCACTGATCTGTGTGCGCGTGCTGATCTGAGTGTGTGGCCGCGCTGATTTGTGTATGTGCGTGCTGATCTGAATGTGTGCGCACGTTGATCTGTGTGTGTGCGCGCTGATCTGAGTGTGTGCGCACGCTGATCTGTGTATGCGTGCAGATCTGTGTGTGTGTGCACGCTGATCTGTATGTGCGTGCTGATCTGTATGCATGCTGATCTGAGTGTGTGTGGGCGCACTGATCTGTGTGTGTACATGCTGATTTGTGTATGTGCGCGCTGATTTGTGTGCGCGTGCGCTGATCTGTGTGTGCGTGCTGATCTGAGTGTGTGCATGCTGATCTGTGCACGCGCTGATGTGTACGTACGCTGATCTGTGTGTGTACGCTGATCTGTGTATGTGCGCGCGCTGATTTGTGTATGCGCGCGCTGATTTGTGTATGTGCGCACTGATCAGTGTGTGTGTGCATGCTGATCTGTGCACGTGCTGATCTGTGTCCGCGCGCTGATCTGTGTGTGTCGGTGCACTGATCTGTGTGTGCGTGCTGATCTGAGTGTGTGGGCGCGGTGATTTGTGTATGTGCGTGCTGATCTGAATGTGTGCGCACGTTGATCTGTGTGTGTGCGCGCTGATCTGAGTGTGTGCGCACGCTGATCTGTGTGTGCATGCAGATCTGTGTGTGTGCGCTGATCTGAGTGTGTGTGCACGCTGATCTGTGTGTGCGTGCTGATCTGTATGCACGCTGATCTGAGTGTGTGTGGGTGCACTGATCTGTGTGTGTACACGCTGATTTGTGTATGTGCGCGCTGATTTGTGTGTGCATGCGCTGATCTGTGTGTGCATGCTGATGTGAGTGTGTGCATGTTGATCTGTGTGCACGCGCTGATCAGTGTGTGTGCGTGCTGATCTGAGTGTGTGCATGCTGATCTGAGTGTGTGTGTGCACGCTGATCTGAGTGTGCGTGCTGATGTGTGTGCACGCTGATCTGAGTGTGTGTGCGTGCTGATTTGTGTATGTGCACACTGATCTGTGTGTGTGTGTGCGCTGATCTGAGTGCGTGCATGCTGATCTGTGTGCGCGCGCTGATCAGTGTGTGTGCGCGCTGATCTGAGTGTGTGCGCGCTGATCTGTGCACGCGCGCTGATCTGTGTGTGCACATTGATCTGTGTGTGTGTTGGTGCACTGATCTGTGTGTGTGCATGCTGATCTGTGTGTGCACGCGCTGATCTGAGTGTGTGTGTGTGCTGATGTGTGCGCGCTGATTTGTGGATGTGCGTGCTGATCTGTGTGTGCGTGCGCTGATCTGAGTGTGTGCGTGCGCTGATCTGTGTACGCTGATCTGTGTGTGCGCGGTGATCTGTGCGCGCGCGCTGATCTGTGTGCGAGCTGACCTGAGTGTGTGCATGCTGATCTGAGTGTGTGCGTGCGCTGATCTGTGTGTGCGTGCACTGATCTGTGTGTGTTTGCGCGCTGATCTGAGTGTGTGCGCGCTGATCTAAGTGTGTGTGCGCGCTGATCTGTGTATGTGTGCACGCTGATCTGTGTGTGTGCGTGCTGATCTGTCTGCATGCTGATCTGAGTGTGTGTCGGCCCACTGATCTGTGTGTGTGTGCTGATTTGTTTGTGCGCACGCTGATCTGAGTGTGTGTGGGCGCGCTGATTTGTGTATGTGCGCGCTGATCTGTATGCGCGCTGATCTGTGTGCGCGCGCTGTTCAGTGTGCGTGCGTGCACTGATCTGTGTGCGCGCGCTGATCTGTGTGCGCGCACGCTGATGTGGGTGTGCGTGCAGATCTGTGCGTGCAGATCTATGTGTGTGCGTGTGCTGATCTGAGTGTGTGTGCACGCTGATCTGTGTGCGCGTGCTGATCTGTATGCACGCTGATCTGAGTGTGTGGATGCACTGATCTGCGTGTGAAAATGCTGATTTGTGTATGTGCACGCTGCTCTGTGTGTGCGTGTGCTGATCTGTGTGTGCGTGCACTGATCTGTGTGTGTTTGCGCGCTGATCTAAGTGTGTGGGTGCGCTGATTTGTGTATGTGCGCGCTGGTATGTGTGCGCGCGCTGATCAGTGTGTGTGCGTGCACTGATCTGTGTGCGCGCGCTGATCTGAGTGTGTGCGCGTGCTAATCTGGGTGTGTGCGTGTGCTGATCTGTGTGTGTGCGCACACTGATCTGAATGTGTGCGCGCACTGATCTGAGTGTGTGCACTCTGATCTTAGTGTGTACGCACACTGATGAGTGTGTGTGCGTGCTGAGCTGTGTGTGCGCGCTGATCTGTGTGTGCGCACACTGATCTGAGTGTGCGCGCGCGGATCTGAGTGTGTGCACGCTGATCTGAGTGTGTGCGCGCTGATCTGAGTGTGCGTGAGCACGCTGATCTGTGTGTGTGCACGCTGATCTGTGTGTGCATGTTGATCTGAGTGTGTGTACGTGCTGATCTGTGTGTGTGCGCATGCTGATCTGAGTGTGTGTGTGTGTGTGCACTGATCTGAGCGTGTGCGCTGATCTGAGTGTGTGTGTGCACGCTGATCTGAGTGTGCGTGCTGAACTGAGTGCGTGTGCACGCTGCTCTGAGTGTGTGCGCGCGCGCTGATCTGTGTGTGTGCATGTGCTGATCTGAGTGTGTTTTTGTGCTGATCTGCGTGTGTGCGAGCTGATGACTGTGCGCACGCTTATCTGAGTGTGTGCGTACACTGATCTGAGTGTGTGTGAGCACATTGATCTGAGTGTGTGCATGCACTGATCTGAGTGTGTGTGCACGCTGATCTGTGTGCGCGCTGATCTGTGTGTGTGTGTGCTGATCTGTGTGTGTGCACGCTGATCTGAGTCTGTGTGCGCGCTGATCTCTGTGTGTGCGGTGATCTGAGTGTGTGCACGCTGATCTGAGTGTGTGTGCGTGTGCTGATCTGCATGTGCAAGCTGATGAATGTGTGCGCACGCTGATTTGTGTGTGTGCGAGCACTTTGATCTGAGTGTGTGCATGCGCTGATCTAATTGTGTGTGCACGCTGATCTGTGCGCGTGCTGATCTGTGTGTGCGCGCTGATCTGTGTGTGCATGCTGATCTGAGTGTGTGCACGCTGATCTGAGTGTGTTTGCGTGTGCTGATCTGCGTGTGTGCGAGCTGATGAGTGTGTGCGCACGCTGATCTGAGTGTGTGAGCACGTTGATCTGAGTGTGTGTGCACGCTGATCTGTGTGCGCGCACGCTGATCTGAGTGTGTGTGAGCACGTTGATCGGAGTGTGTGCATGCGCTGATCTGAATGTGTGTGCATGCTGATCTGTGTGCGCGCTGATCTGTGTGTGCTGATCTGAGTGTGTGCGCACGTTGATCTGAGTGTGTGCATGTGCTGATCTGAGTCTGTGTGCACGCGGATCTTTGTGTGTGCTGATCTGTGTGTGTGCGCGCTGATCTGAGTCTGTGTGTGCGCGCTGATCTGTGTGTGTGTGCGCAGATCTGTGTGTGCGCGCAGATCTGAGTGTGCGCGTGCTGATCTGTGTGTGTGCGCTGATCTGAGTGTGCGCGCGCTGATATGAGTGTGTGTGCGTGTGCTGATCTGCGTGTGTGCGAGCTGATGAGTGTGTGCGCACGCTGATCTGTGTGTGCGCACGCTTATCTGAGTGTGTGAGAGCACATTGATCTGAGTGTGTGCATGCGCTGATCTGAGTGTGTGCGTGTGCTGATCTGCGTGTGCGAGCTGATGAGTGTGTGCGCACGCTGATCTGTGTGCGCGCACACTGATCTGAATGTATGCGAGCACGTTGATCTGAGTGTGTGCATGCGCTGATCTGAGTGTGTGTGAGCACGTTGATCTGAGTGTGTGCACGCTGATCTTTGTGTGTGTGCTGATGTGTGTGCGCGCTGATCTGAGTCTGTGCGCGCTGATCTGTGTGTGCTGATCTGAGTGTGTGCGCGCGCTGATCTGAGTATGTGTGCGCGCTGATCTGTGTGTGTGCGCTGATCTGAGTATGTGTGCGCGCTGATCTGAGTGTGTGCGCGCTGATCTGAGTGTGTGTGCGCGCTGATCTGAGTGTGTGCGTGCTGATCTGAGTGTCCGCGCGCTGATCTGAGTGTGTGCACGCTGATCTGAGTGTGTGCGCGCTGATCTGAGTGTGTATGCGTGCTGATCTGAGTGTGTGCATGCTGATCTGAGTGTGTGCGCGCTGATCTGAGTGTGTGCATGCTGATCTGAGTATGTGCGCGCTGATCTGAGTGTGTGCGCGCTGATCTGAGTGTGTGTGCGTGCTGATCTGAGTGTGTGTGCGTGCTGATCTGAGTGTGTGTGTCTGTATGAGACAGTTTGTGATTCTCGGTCTTTGTGTGTGCGTGTGTCTGTGTATACATGTTTGAGAGACAGTGTGTAAGTGCATCTGAGAGACTGTGTCTGTGTTTGACCGCATGTGAGTGTGTGTGTCGGCGTGTGTGTGTGTGAGTGTGTGTGTCTGAGTGTGTGTGTGTGTCTGAGTGTGTGTGTGTCTGAGTGTGTGTGTATGAGTGTGTGTGTCTGAGTGTGTGTGTGTCTGAGTGTGTGTGTGTCTGAGTGTGTGTATGAGTGTGTGTGTCTGAGTGTGTGTGTGTCTGAGTGTGTGTGAGTCTGAGTGTGTGTGTGTCTGAGAATGTGCACATCTGTCTTGCTATGTGCATGTATGTAAGAGGGTGTCAGTGTGTGTGAGATAAAATCAGAGAAATCTGTATGTCTGCAGCCCCTCCCCAGTCAAACTTGTGTCCGTCACAGTCTCTGTCCTTGACTCACCATCCGGAACATTCCACCAGGGGGCTGAGCTCTTTGCAATCCAGCGCTGGGTGGAGAAAACTCATCAACGTGGCACTAACTGGGAAACAGGCCTGGGAAATGGGAGTGTGCAGAGGAAATATTCACACCTGTACCTAACGCTGCCCTGTCTCTGTCCTGGGAGTCCTTGAAGGGGGGACTGTCCTGGGGGGGGAATTACTTTCAGTTTGATAAAAAGTAGAGGTAGCTTTATTCTATTTCTAATTCTGTGCTGTCCCTGTCCTGGGAGGGTGTTTGATAGAAGCAGCTTAATTTCCAATTTCACAGAGTAGAGAGTGGTTTACTCTGGATCTAACTCCAGGCTGTGTGTTTAGCGAGGGTCTGATTAGACAGTGGGTGACAAAGGGAGCAGGTTATCATTTTAGATTCAACACTCCCCCATTCCTTTGTCACCTGACAGCGATGATGATGGTGATGATGATGTAGAGGACTCTAATCTGGCTTACCTTGTGTTTGGGACATTTCATCGAGAAGTTTTCCTCATTCAGAAAACAACCTGGAGAGAAAGAAAACGTTAACGTTGGCAGTAACCCCATACCCAGCACGTTACAGTCCAATGGCCTTTCACACATTACACTGGGCACTGGGGGATGGGTGAGGGGTTACACTGGGCACCGGGGGATGGGTGAGGGGTTACACTGGGCACTGGGGGATGGGTGAGGGGTTACACTGGGCACCGGGGGATGGGTGAGGGGTTACACTGGGCACTGGGGGATGGGTGAGGGGTTACACTGGGCACTGGGGGATGGGTTACACTGGGCACTGGGGGATGGGTAAGGAGTTACACTGGGCACTGGGGGATGGGTGAGGGGTTACACTGGGCACTGGGGGATGGGTGAGGGGTTACACTGGGCACTGGGGGATGGGTGAGGAGTTACACTGGGCACTGGGGGATGGGTGAGGGGTTACACTGGGCACTGGGGGATGGGTGAGGGGTTACACAGGGCACTGGGGGATGGGTGAGGGGTTACACTGGGCACTGGGGGATGGGTGAGGGGTTACACTGGGCACCGGGGGATGGGTGAGGGGTTACACAGGGCACCGGGGGATGGGTGAGGTGTTACACTGGGCACCGGGGGATGGGTTACACTGGGCACCGGGGGAATGGGTGAGGGGTTACACTGGGCACCGGGGGATGGGTGAGTGGTTACACAGGGCACCGGGGGATGGGTGAGGGGTTACACTGAGCACTGGGGGATGGGTGAGGGGTTACACTGGGCACGGGGGGATGGGTGAGGGGTTACACTGGGCACCGGGGGATGGGTGAGGAGTTACACTGGGCACCGGGGGATGGGTGAGGGGTTACACTGGGCACAGGGGGATGAGTGAGGGGTTACACTGGGCACTGGGGGATGGGTGAGGGGTTACACAGGGCACCGGGGGATGGGTGAGGGGTTACACTGGGCACTGGGGTTGGGTGAGCGGTTACACTGGGCACTGGGGGATGGGTGAGGGGTTACACTGGGCACCGGGGGATGGGTGAGGGGTTACACTGGGCACCGGGGGATGGGTGAGAGATTACACTGGGCACTGGGGGATGGGTGAGGGGTTACACTGGGCACTGGGGGATGGGTGAGGCGTTACACTGGGCACCGTGGGATGGCTGAGGGCTTACACTGGGCACCGTGGGATGGCTGAGGGCTTACACTGGGGGATGAGTAGGGAGTTACACTGGGCACTGGGGGATGGGTAACGGTTTACACTGAGCACTGGGGAATGGGTAAGGGGTTACACTGTGGGATGGGTAAGGGGTTACACTGGGGAATGGGTAAGGAGTTACACTGGGGGATGGGAAAGGGGTTACAATGGGGGATGGGTAAGGGGTTACACTGGGGGATGGGTAAGGAGTTACACTGGGGGGTGGGTAAGGGGTTACACTGGGGGATGGGTAAGGCGTTACACTGGGGGATGGGTGAGGGGTTACACTGAGCACTGCGGGTGGGTGAGGGGTTACACTGGGCACTGCGGGGTTACACTGGGCACCGAGGGATGGGTGAGGGGTTACACTGGGCACTGGGGGATGGGTGAGGGGTTACACTGGGCACTGCGGGATGGGTGGGGGGTTACACTGGGCACTGGGGGATGGGTGAGGGGTTACACTGGGTACCGGGAGATGGGTGAGGGGTTACACTGGGCACCGGGGGATGGGTGAGGGGTTACACTGGGCACTGGGGGATGGGTGAGGGGTTACACTGCGGGATAGGTGAGGGGTTACACTGGGGGATGGGTAAGGGGTTACACTGGGGGATGGGTAAGGGGTTACACTGGGGGATGGGTGAGGGGTTACACTGGGGGATGGGTGAGGGGTTACACTGGGTGTAGGGGGCCTTGCAGTGAACCACGCTTGGCAATGGAGAATTGGTTGGGAGTTACACTGGATGACGGGTGAGGGGTTGGGAGGAGAGATTTCAGGGGGTTACTCTGGATAATTGGGACATGGAAAGGAGTTACACTGGACGATGGGAATTGGGCAGTGAGCTGTAAAGGGGGACTGGTGTGGAGCAACACTGCGTGCGTGTGATGATCTGGACTGAGCTATGGGACCTGACGGAATTGGACTGGATACTGGGGCGGTGGAGTGGGAGGGGTTCTGTGCAGTTACTGTGGACAGTCAGGGGCTGGCAGGAGAATGAACAAAGAACAATACAGCACAGGAACAGGCCATTCAGCCCTCCAAGCCTGCACTGACACATTTGCCCCTTCCATATTAATGTTTCTGTCCAGGTGTTTCTTGAATGCTGTTATTGTGTCTGCTTCCACCCCTTCCTCTGGCAGCGTGTGCTCCAGGCGCTCACCATCCTGTGTGTGAAATATGGCGACAGGCAGGGAATGCTGGGAAATGGTGGTCCGGAAGTGAGCGACATTGGGCAGGGCGGGGTACTGGCCGGGAATTACACAGGGCAACGGACTGAGGGTGGGGATGCTGGATGCCAGGGAGTAGCACTGGACAATGGCGTGACAGAGTAACACCCGGGAAAGCCTGGGAATGCGTTACACCGGGCAATGGGTGGCTGACAGACAGCTAGACTGGGCGATCATGGGATTACCAGTGAGCTGCCCTGGACAGTGGGGTGGGGGTGCAGCACTGAGCTACACTGGACAGCAGGGGGGGCAGCTGTGAGCTGCACTGGGCAGCAGGGGGGGGGCAGCTGTGAGCTGCACTGGACAGTGGGGGGCAGCAGTGAGCAATATTAGACAGTGGGGGGGGGCAGCAGTGAGGTACACTGGACAGTGGGAGGCAGCAGTGAGCTACAGGGGACAGTGGGGGGGCAGCAGCGAGGTACACTGGACAGTGGGGGACAGCAGTGAGCTACAGGGGACAGTGGGGGACAGCAGTGAGCTACAGGGGACAGTAGGGAGACTGCAGTGAGCTACATTGGACAGTGGGGGGCAGCAGTGAGCTACAGGGGACAGTGGGGGACAGCAGTGAGCTACAGGGGACAGTAGGGAGACTGCAGTGAGCTACATTGGACAGTGGGGGACAGCAGTGAGCTACAGGGGACAGTGGGGGACAGCAGTGAGCTACAGCGGACAGTGGGGGACAGCAGTGAGCTACAGGGGACAGTGGGGGGCAGCAGTGAGATACAGTGGACAGTGGGGAGACAGCAGTGAGCTACAATAGACAGTGGAGGGCAGCAGTGAGCTACACTGGACAGTGGGGGGCAGCGGTGAGCTACAGCGGACAGTGGGGGACAGCAGTGAGCTACAGGGGACAGTGGGGGGCAGCAGTGAGATACAGTGGACAGTGGGGAGACAGCAGTGAGCTACAATAGACAGTGGAGGGCAGCAGTGAGCTACACTGGACAGTGGGGGGCAGCGGTGAGCTACACTGGACAGTGGGGGGCAGCAGTGAGCTACAGGGGACAGTGGGGGGCAGCAGTGAGCTACACTGGACAGTGGGGGGCAGCGGTGAGCTACACTGGACAGTGGGGTGACGGCAGTGAGCTACAGTGGACAGTGGGGAACTGCAGTGACCGACAGTGGACAGCCGGGGGACTGCAGTGAGCTACAGTGGACAGTGGGGGGACTGCAGTGAGCTACACTGGACAGTTGGGAGAGAGCAGTGAGCTACACTGGACAGTGGGGGCAGCACTGAGCTACAGTGGGCAGTGGGGGACAGCAGTGAGCTACAGTGGACAGTGGGGGACATGCGGAGCTACACTGGGCAGCGGGGGCAGCAGTGAGCGTCACTGGACCATGGGGGGGTAGCAGTGAAATACAGTGGACTGTGGGGGACAGCAGTGAGCTACACTGGACAGCGGGGGACAGCAGTGAGCTACACTGGACAGCGGGGGGCAGCAGTGAGCTACAGTGGACAGTGGGGGACTGCACTGAGCTACAGTGGACAGTGGGGGACAGCAGTGAGCTACAGTGGACAGTGGGGGACAGCAGTGAGCTACAGTGGACAGTGGGGGACAGCAGAGGCCAACAGTGGACAGTGGGGGGGACTGCAGTCAGATACAGTGGACAGTGGGGGGAGAGCAGTGAGCTACAGTGGACAGTGGGGGGACTGCACTGAGCTACAGTGGACAGTGGGGGACTGCACTGAGCTAGAGTGGACAGTGGTGACAACAGTGACCTACAGTGGACAGTGGGGGGACTGCAGTGACCTACAGTGGACAGCGGGGTGACTGCAGTAAGCTACACTGGACAGTGGGGGACAGCAGTGAGTTACAGTGGACAGTGGGGGGGGGGGCACAGCAGTGAGCTACAGTGGACAGTGGGGACAGCAGTGAGCTACAGTGGACAGTGGGGGGACAGCGGTGAGATACAGTGGACAGTGGGGGGGAGAGCAGTGAGCTACAGTGGACAGTGGGGGACAGCAGTTGCCTACAGTGGACAGTGGGGGGACTGCAGTGAGCTACAGTGGACAGTGGGGGGACTGCACTGAGCTACACTGGACAGTGGGGGGACTGCACTGAGCTACACTGGACAGTGGGGGGACTGCACTGAGCTACAGTGGACAGTGGGGGGACTGCAGTAAGTTACAATGGACAGTGGGGGATAGCATTGAGCTACACTGGACAGTGGGGGACAGCAGTGAGCTACAGTGGACAGTGGGGACAGCAGTGAGCTACAGTGGACAGTGGGGTGACTGCAGTAAGCTACACTGGACAGTGGGGGACAGCAGTGAGCTATACTGGACAGTGGGGGGATAGCATTGAGCTACACTGGACAGTGGGGGGACAGCAGTGAGCTATAGTGGACAGTGGGGGGGCAGCAGTGAGCTACAGTGGGGGGACTTCACTGAGCTACAGTGGACAGTGGGGGACAACAGTGAGCTACAGTGGACAGTGGGGGGACTGCAGTCAGATACAGTGGACAGTGGGGGGAGAGCAGTGAGCTACAGTGGACAGTGGGGGGACTGCACTGAGCTACAGTGGACAGTGGGGGATAGCAGTGAGCTACAGTGGAGGGACAGCAGTGAGCTACACTGTGCAGTGGGTGACAGCAGTGACCTACAATGGACAGTGGGGGACTGCACTGAGCTACAGTGGACAGTGGGGGGACTGCAGTGAGCTACACTGGACAGCGGGGGTAGCAGTGAGCTACACTGGACAGTGTGGGGGGGCAGCAGTGAGCTACAGTGGACAGTGGGGAACTGCAGTGACCGACAGTGGACAGCCGGGGGACTGCAGTGAGCTACAGTGGACAGTGGGGGGACTGCAGTGAGCTACACTGGACAGTTGGGAGAGAGCAGTGAGCTACACTGGACAGTGGGGGCAGCACTGAGCTACAGTGGGCAGTGGGGGACAGCAGTGAGCTACAGTGGACAGTGGGGGACATGCGGAGCTACACTGGGCAGCGGGGGCAGCAGTGAGCGTCACTGGACCACGGGGGGGTAGCAGTGAAATACAGTGGACTGTGGGGGACAGCAGTGAGCTACACTGGACAGCGGGGGACAGCAGTGAGCTACACTGGACAGCGGGGGGCAGCGGTGAGCTACAGTGGACAGCGGGGGACTGCACTGAGCTACAGTGGACAGTGGGGGACTGCACTGAGCTACAGTGGACAGTGGGGGGACTGCAGTGAGCTACACTGGACAGTGGGGAGAGAGCAGTGAGCTACACTGGACAGTGAGGGCAGCACTGAGCTACAGTGAGCAGTGGGGGACAGCAGTGAGCTACAGTGGACAGTCATTAGCAGCAGTGAGCTTCACTGGACAGTGGGGGGACTGCAGTGAGATACACTGGACAGCAGCGGGCAGCAGTGAGCTACACTGGACAGCGGGGGGACAGCAGTGAGATACAGTGGACAGTGGGGGAACTGCAGTGAGATACAGTGGGCAGCGGGGGGCACCACTGAGCGTCACTGGACCGCGGTGGGTAGCAGTGAAATACAGTGGACAATGGGGACAGGAGTGAGCTACACTGGACAGTGGGGGGCAGCGGTGAGCTACAGTGGACAGTGGGGGACAGCAGTGACCTACAGAGGACAGTGGGGGGGGGGGGGGTGACAGCAGTGACCGACAGTGGACAGCCGGGGACAGCGATGACCTACAGGGGACAGTGGAGGGATTGCAGTGAGCTACACTGGACAGTAGGGTACAGCAGTGAGCTACACTGGACAGCAGGGGGGAGGCAGTGAGCTACAGTGGTCAGTAGGGGACTGCACTGAGCTACAATGGACAGTGGGGGGATTGCAGTGAGCTACACTGGACAGTGGGGTACAGCAGTGAGCTACACTGGACAGCGGGCGGGGGGGGAAGCAGTGAGCTACAGTGGACAGTGGGGGGCTGCACTGAGCTACAGTGGACAGTGGGGGGACTGCAGTGAGCTACACTGGACAGTGGGGGGATAGCAGTGAGCTACAGTGGGCAGTGGGGGACAGCAGTGAGCTACAGTGGACAGTCGGGGACAGCAGTGAGCTACACTGGACAGCGGGCGGGGGGGAAGCAGTGAGCTACAGTGGACAGTGGGGGGCTGCACTGAGCTACAGTGGACAGTGGGGGACAGCAGTGAGATACACTGGACAGTGGGGTGCAGCAGTGAGCTACACTGGACAGTGGGGGGACAGCAGTGAGCTACACTGGACAGCGGGCGGGGGGGGAAGCAGTGAGCTACAGTGGACAGTGGGGGGCTGCACTGAGCTACAGTGGACAGTGGGGGACAGCAGTGAGCTACACTGGACAGTGGGGTGCAGCAGTGAGCTACACTGGACAGCGGGGTGCAGCAGTGAGCTACACTGGACAGCGGGGTGCAGCAGTGAGCTACACTGGACAGCGGGGTGCAGCAGTGAGCTACACTGGACAGCGGGGTGCAGCAGTGAGCTACACTGGACAGCGGGGTGCAGCAGTGAGCTACACTGGACAGCGGGGTGCAGCAGTGAGCTACACTGGACAGCGGGGTGCAGCAGTGAGCTACACTGGACAGTGGGGTGCAGCAGTGAGCTACACTGGACAGCGGGGTGCAGCAGTGAGCTACACTGGACAGCGGGGTGCAGCAGTGAGCTACACTGGACAGCGGGGTGCAGCAGTGAGCTACAGTGGACAGCGGGGTGCAGCAGTGAGCTACACTGGACAGTGGGGTGCAGCAGTGAGCTACACTGGACAGCGGGGTGCAGCAGTGAGCTACACTGGACAGCGGGGTGCAGCAGTGAGCTACAGTGGACAGTGGGGTGCAGCAGTGAGCTACACTGGACAGCGGGGTGCAGCAGTGAGCTACACTGGACAGCGGGGTGCAGCAGTGAGCTACAGTGGACAGTGGGGTGCAGCAGTGAGCTACACTGGACAGCGGGGTGCAGCAGTGAGCTACACTGGACAGCGGGGTGCAGCAGTGAGCTACAGTGGACAGTGGGGTGCAGCAGTGAGCTACACTGGACAGTGGGGTGCAGCAGTGAGCTACACTGGACAGCGGGGTGCAGCAGTGAGCTACAGTGTCAGCCTGGCTATGGGGGAGCTGGGTATAACTGTTGCTCTCAGCATCACTTCGTGTTGAAGTCACCAAACCATTAAACCCCTCGGTGCTGGTTTCCACGCTGGAGTTTAATTCAGATAAATGCGAGGTGCTGCATTTTGGGACAACAAATCTGAGCAGGACTTATACGCCACAACATCGGGAAGACGTGAATGCATTGGGGAGAGTGCAGAAGAGGTTTCTCAGAATAGGTTCCAGGAATAAGGTTCTCAGTAAAGGGGGAAAATTGGCGAGGTTAGGATGGCTTTTCATCGGGAGGAGGAGATTTGAGAGCTTTTAAAACCTGCACAGAATCCCTATAGTGTGGAAACAGGCCCACTGCCAACCAAATCCACACCAACCCTCTGAAGAAATACCCACCCAGACTCACCCCCCCCTACCCTATCCCTATAATCCCACATTTCCCATGGCCAATCCACCCTGACCTGCACACCTTTGGACTGTGGGAGGAAACCGGAGCACCCGGAGGAAACCCACGCAGACACGGGGAGAGTGTGCAAACTCCACACAGTCAGTTCATAAGATATTGGAGCCGAATCAGACCATTCGGCCCAATGTGTGTGCTCTGCAGTTCGATCAGGGCTGATACACCCCCCCCATTTTCCCACCTTCTCTCCATATCCCTTCAGACCGGCTGCTGGGCTCCGTGAGGCAACACCGTGAACCACTGAGCCACCGTGCCGTCCTGACAGACAGACAGACAGACAGAGGGGGAGAAACCTCTGGTTTGTCAGGGGATCAGGCTCACGGCACAGATTTAAAACAAAGTCTTTCCAAGTGAGAAAAGCTTCTTCACTCAGTGAGCAGATAAGATCTGGAAATGGGTGAATCGAGGCTTCAAAGAGGTTATTCGAACAGAGTAGCTGTGCAGGACGGACAAAGACAAGGCCAGAGATTGGCACCCGGTTAAAACGCTGTGTGAGCTAGTACAGACATGGGCTCAATGGCCTCATTCCGCCTCACACCAGGTTTGTGACACCCACTGGCTCTCTGTTTGAATATTGAAACGCGACAGTATAGACAGTCCAAGTGCCCCCTCCTTCTCATATTCACTGATCCTTTCATATTGTTCTTTGATTGTGTTACCACTGTCCCGCACTTTTACTCTCACCTTTGACCTCCAACTTCTTTCACCTCCAGCAAGTCCCTCCTGGTTGAACCAATTTTCCACCCACCCATCCTTCCTTCCGGCTATAGATTTCCCCGTGTTCTGGTTCGAAGGAGCAGTGTTTTCCAGGGGGTGAGGTGTTGACAGGGTCTCGCAGTGCGTACAGACAGAGCTGTTGTAAATGGTGCCGTTACTCTGTGGGGTCAGTGCGCTTGGATTTACCAGTCAGACAGGAGGCTGGAGGAACACAGCAAGTCAGGCAGCACCAGGAGGTGGAGGGGTCAACGTTTTGGGTGTAAACCCTTCTTCAGGAGCACGTCGTTCAGGGTTCTGAAGGTTCCCAGGGCAAGCTGTGCGGCACGCACTGCCTCCAGCCTCAGGAGAGTGGTGTTTGAGGTGTAGCCCTGCACAGTGACGGGCCACACTGACCCTCCCTCCTGAGTGACTGACTCACTCCCTGACCCTTTGATCTCAAACACCCCCCCCCCTTTCCCCCCACAGTTACCTGCTTCCGTGGCACAGATGTAGTGATAGTTGAAGGGACATCCCTTGTAGTAGCAGCCCAGGGTCGCTCCAGGCTCCTGGCAGTGAGAGCATTTCTAGAGAGGAGGACAGGTCAGAGGTCAAACAGAGATACCCACCACACAGGGGCATCCAGCCAATCACGACCCAGGGAGGGGGGAGAGCAAAGTGGGGGAATGGGCGATGGAAGGGGGAGGGAATGAAGGGAATAAGGGAGGAAAGGTGGGGGGGGGGGGGGAATTGCAGCGTGAACTGAGTAATGGGGAGGCGGGAATGGGGAGGGTGGATGGGGAGGGGGGAATGGGGAGTGGGGGTATGGAGGGGGGTTCAGAGGGGGGATAGGGAGGAGGTTACGGGGGGGTACAGAGGGGGGAATGGGGAGGGTGGATGGGAAGGGGGAATGGGGAGTGGGGGTACGGAGGGGGGTACAGGGGGGATGGGGAGGAGGGTACGGGGGGTACGGAGGGGGGAATGGGGAGGGTGGTTGGGAAGGGGTGGATGGGAAGGGGGGAATGGGAAGGGGGGAATGGGGAGGGGGAATGGGGAGGGGGAATGGGGAGGGGGAATGGGGAGAGGGAATGGGGATTGGGGACACGGAGGGGGGTACAGAGGGGGGATGGGGAGGGGATACAGAAGGGGGGTACGGAGTGGGGAATGGGGAGGGAGGATGGGGAGTGTGGGTGGGGAGGGGGGTATGTAGGGGGGTACGGAGGGGGGAATGGGGAGGGGGAAATGGGGAGGGGGAAATGGGGAGGGGGAATGGGGAGGGGGAATGGGGAGGGGGAATGGGGAGGGGGAATGAGGAGGGGGAATGAGGAGGGGGAATGGGGAGGGGATTGTGGAGCGGGAGGGGGATTGAGGAGGGGGGATGGGGAGGGGGATTGAGGAGGGGGGATGGGGAGGGGGATTGGGGAGGGGAAATGGGGAGGGGAAATGGGGAGGGGGATTGGGGAGGGGAAATGGGGAGGGGGGATAGAGGGGGGAGGGGGGATAGAGGGGGGAAGGGGGAATGGGGAGTGGGATTGGGGAGGGGGAATGGGGGGATTGGGGAGGGGGAATGGGGGGACTGGGGAGGTGGGATTGGGGAATGGGGATGGGGAGGGATGCAGGGGGGAATGATGGGGGGAACGAGGGGGCAGAATGGGCAGGAATGTGGGGAGGAATGGGGGAGTTGGGGAGAAGGGGGGGAGTGGAAGGATTGAGTGTTGGGGGTTGGGAGGAATCAGGGAAAGGGAAGTTTTGGGAGGAGAAGGGAAGATGGGGCGACAGGACAAATGGGGGAGCATGGGGGAGGAATGGGGGAAAGGGGAGGAGGAATGGGGAAAAGGGTGTGATGGGGGAAACGGGGGAATGGGAGAGGGATGGGGAAAGGGGAGCAATGGGAGGAAGGGGGGAATGGGGAGGGAAGTGGAAAGGGGGGGAATGGGGGAGGGGCAGGGGAAGGGGGGAATGGGGGATCAATGGGAGAAAGGGGGGAAATGGGGGAGGGATGATGTTGCAGAGGGGACATCGGGGGGGGGGGGGGGCGGGAACTGGGGGAAGGTGTGTGAATGTTTGGATTGGTTCATTCAGTGTGCTATTCTGACTGGCGGTCAGTGATGAGTGGGTGTCCTCAGGGATCAGTGTGGGGACTGTGATTACTCACAATGTGTATAAATGATTTGGAGTTGGGAACCATGTGTACAGTGCACCCAGAGATGATCGGCTGAGCAAAGTGTGCAGAGGACTGAGAGACTTTGCAGAGGAACATGGATACTTTGAGTGAGTGGGCAAAGCTCTGGGCAGATGGAATACAATACGAATAAATGTGAGGATTACTTGAATGGTGAAAAGTTGCAGCGTGCTGCTGTGCAGAGGGACTTGGGTGTCCTTGTGCATGGATCTGGTCTGAGGGTTGGTCTGAGGGTACAACAGGGAATTAAAGCAAATGGAATTATGTCCTTCATTGCTAAAGGGATTGAGGTTAAATACAGAGAGGTAATGCTGCAGCTGTACAAGGTGCTGGTGAGGCCACCCCTGGAGTACTGTGTGCAGTTTTGGTCTCCTGACTTGAGAGAGGATGTACTGGCACTGGAGGGGGGGGGGGGGGCAGAGG